>NW_010169316.1:0-33416 GCF_000695765.1 Mesitornis unicolor
CGCTTCTCAGCCGGACTGGCCGTGCCTCCGGTGGCCGAAACGCGGAGCGGTTGGCTTAAATTCCCTCATTTGGGCCGGGAAAATTTGGATATTTCCTGCCAGAACGCTACAGGCGCTGACAAATGCAACTTTAATTGCCTTGTGCGTTGCAAATACGTGAGGCTCCGGTCCTTGTTCTCTTCGGCTGTCAAGCAGATCTTTGAAATTGAAGGGGGAAAGGAAGGGGTCAGGCTTGAGCCGCAGCAGGAAAATAAAGTGGAAGAGGCACGTCCAGAAACAGCCTGAAAGCGGTTAGATGCCGATGCCTTCTGCCGTGTGTTTGCCGTGGACAGCTGCCCCCCCTTATTGGAAGCATTTTTGGGGGTATCTGGGCGGAAAGCGGATAGTGGGAATGCTTTCCTGAAAAGGAAGGGGATGGATGGGGGAAAGAGGCTGTGCTTCAGGTGGCCTTTTTCTGTGCCAGTGTCGCTTCCCTTTGTGACAGTGGCAATGCTTGTTCTTCAGCCGGAGCTGGTTTCTCGGAGCGTATCTGTGTGGTGCTTGGCACAAGGGGATCCTGAGCTCAGGCCCTCAGGATGTTACTGTAAACTGAATTATAAATACACTCTCATGTGCACACTCTCTCTTTCCTTCCTAGCCTCTGCTCTGCTTTGTGAGTAGCTGGTTATAAGTCTAAGATAAAATTCTGCTTTCCTTTACAGATCTTCTTTTCTTATAAAATGATGGCTTTTGTTCCATGCATTTAGCTTTGTTGTCCTAGGAAAGGCTTTTTACTTCTGAATTTAGGAGATTGCAGCAAACGCCTTATATTTTTTTTGTTAAATTTGCTATGTAATTAAAAAGTACTATTTTCCTGACACTCCATTGTTAACTGTGGCTGTTCTTGGGTAAGCAGAACTGTCACTGAACTTATATTTCCATACAGAGAAGGATTGTGGGGTGTTATTTATTAACTGTGCTGTGGAGAGTCCATATCTCATAACTTAGAGGGCCATTTATAACAGGTTGCTTTTGGCAGCTCTGAAAGATTTACTTGCTGTCTGGTGTTCCTTGCAGGAAAAGCCTCTCCTGTTTGCATGGAGAGCATCACTTCATCTCAAGGGCTTCCTGGTGGGAGGGTTTGGTGCTGGGAAGGGTCCTGCTTTCTGTCCCCATCATCTACCTGGCTGTGGTGAGCAGGGAAGGGCAAGCAGAGAGAATTAAGCTCTTGAAGTAGGTGTAGAGTTTTTCCTGTCACTGGGAACGCCTTCCCCATAGGATGCAGAGTAATGTGGGATGTGGAGAGTAAGGCTCTGAGGACTTGGGGTGGTGGAAGCCATGCCAGGCACTGAAGTGATCAGGAAGCATTAAGATGGGAAGGTGGGAGATGCTGCATGGAGGTAAAGCAGAGAGCTTTACTTGGGAGAGCGGTGTGGCGGGAGGTTTGATGGTGCCTGGGTACACGGAGGGAAGGGAAATGCCTTCTTTGCTGGCCCTGGTGCTGTACTTTTAGGCTCTAAAATATGCATGTAGGAAGGAGGAGGCAGAGAGAGTTTGTCCCAGCTTTATTCCTTCAAGACCTGCTTGTGCCAGATGCCAGCACAAGGGAAGAAGCATTTCACTCCTTCAGAATAAGAGGCCAGAACATGTTCTTTTATTTCTTCTTCTCACTTATTGTTATGTTTGGATTTTTGTGTTGGTTATTTTGGCAGGCATATGATTCGTATTCCTTTCCCCATCTGTCCCGGGTCCCCCACTGTTGTCAAATGTCCTCCCGTTTCAGCAAGACTCAAAAACTTGCCACCAAGATAACCCTTGCAGCTGGCGGTGTGGGAGAGGAGGTGCCACAGCTTGGCTCTCAGAGCACAGGTTGCATTAGGAAAGTGGACAGTTGGGAGGATTATAACCAGCATGTGAATGTACCTGTGAGCATCCACACTGTCCGGTCTTTCTTTTCATCGTACAGCAATGGGGAATGCTTCAGGAATAAAAATAGATATATGGAAAAGCCGATATAAGCTGAAATCTGTGAACAGCGCCACGTTATCTGGGAACTGAAACACTTTCTACGGTGGAGCTCACAGTTCAGACACTGCCTGCTCTCCTTCTTCCTCCTCTGCCTTTCTCTCAACACAGCTCATGGATTTCACTGTCCCCATAAGCAGAGCCATGGTTTGTAACTGCTTTGTTCTGCTCCACAGTCAGCAAAAATTGTGGCTGAGATTTGGCCACTGCTTAACTGGAACAAAGCAGCTTCTTTGGGGAGGTATTTTAGGATTTCTAACCACCAGCCTCAATGTTTTCGTGAGGCAGAAGGCTCACTGCACGCTTCTCAGCTGCGGTGTTGTTACGTGGAGGGCTTTTGCGTGTGACTGAGCCACATGTATGCTTGGAGAGGGTGCAAAAAGGAAGCTGGTTTGGGGAAATTAGTTCAAATGGTGCCTACGCGTTTGGGAATTTTGATCTTAGCCAGCACACTTGCTACCTTCAACTTCAGAGGTCCCAATGAGACATGTGCACAGGTCATGATATTCATAAACTCAGAGTCTTTATTTACAGAAAATAAAATACAGGAACATGAATGTACAAGTGTACATATTTTGTTATAGGGTTCTTTAAAAAGAGTTGCTGGTAAAACAGGATTTCTAGTCCAAGCAAAGAACCGTATCTTTAGTTAGTCCTTTGTTAATTTAATGACTCTCAGTTTCATCAAATGGGGGATATATCCCCAGGAATTCCTCTGAAACAGGCTTCCCCTGGGTCTGGATGATTATCTAATTACAGTTTTAAGAAAATTACAGCAAGGATAACTGGCTAAAGATAGATGTCTCTGAGACTGTTGGGAAAAGAGAAGGAAAAGTGTGAGAGAGTGAGAGCTTCACTGTGTTATGTGAGTAAAATGCAGATATTCATGCAGGTCCTTACCCTTTGTGGTGAGTGGACCTGCTTCCTTTCCTTCCTTCTTTCTTACCTTCTGCTTCTCTCTTGTTATGTGCCGACTTCATATTTCATAGAATATCTCAAATTGGAAGGGACCCATAAGGATCATCAAGTCCAAATTGTTAAATAGTTACAGGAAAAACATTGATTCTTATGGAGTCTTTATAGATTTCCATGTTAACAAAAAGGGACCGTTAACTTTTAAACTTTGTTTGAGGCAGAGAATGAAGGATTGCTGTGAATCTGGTCTGCGTCACGGGGATTGTGGGTGGCTCCTTCTCCTGGGAACACTGGGGAGGTGCCAGAGAGGCATCACCTTGAAAATCCTACCTGGAGCAGGGGCACCCAGTGCTCCCAGCTCT
This sequence comes from Mesitornis unicolor, assembly GCF_000695765.1. NCBI lineage: Eukaryota > Metazoa > Chordata > Aves > Mesitornithiformes > Mesitornithidae > Mesitornis > Mesitornis unicolor. The sequence goes on from NW_010169316.1 coordinate 3,282, forward strand.
TCCTAGCCTTCTCTTGGTGTCCTTTACTATTAAACCCTTGCAATTTTGCATCTACCCTTCAGCTTCAGCCAAGGTGGTGGGTCCATGGGTTGTGTGGGCGCAAGATGGGAGCACTGCATACCATGGTAAAAAGCTGATCATCAGCTTGGCGTGAAGCTCGTCGGCCAGTTCTGTTGTGTAACTGGAAGGCAAAGATAAAACATGAATCACAGACTTGCACAAATACTTTAGAAGCCGCTTCAGCTTCACTAAGCTGAGGTGTTAACAGGATTTAAAGAGGACTTTAGAGAAGAAAAAGTAAGTTTTGATACTTCTCTGTCTCCTAATCCCTTGCATGACTGAAACAAAACTGTAATGGAGCATCTTGATTCTTAGGCCTGATGCTGTCCACTCACAGGGTTGTCATATTTTCAGAGGATAATTCTTCTATAGTCAATCAAGTTGCGTGTAAACGCTTGCAAAACTGTGACCTAAATGTTTATTCTTAGTGCTGACAGGAGGCTGTGGAGCTGTTTAACTATATATTTATAAAAATTATGCTGCTTGGCAAGAAAGATGGGATGTTTTCTGCTCAGAGGGAATTTTTGCTTTTTTTTTTTTCTTTTGCCTTTTTCTGCCTGTGAGTTGTGGTTATAGTTGCCTTCCTTTATCATTTTACCTTTCATCCTAGATGTAAATAAAGAGCTAATTACAATTAATCTCAGTGCGAAGGAATGAAATTTTTAAAGAGTGAAAAATAACTCCCATCTGTTAGATTTGCAGTAGCATTTTGGGGTTTGCCTGCTACTCAGAAGGAAGCCAAAACTTGCTCAATTTAAAGTTTTCCTTGCAATATTTAAACTGGCTTTTTAATCATTTAAAAAACAAACAGAAAAGGAAATAGCTTTTGAAATTATGTTTGGCCATGTTCTTAACATGCAGGTTTCTAAGACCTAAACAGCTCTGCCGTATTCTGACTGAAGTGAATTGAAATCCCACTCCCAAATTCTATAGGAACAGCTTTGAGGACCTTATTCTGCAAAACCATCTATTTTTCATAGTAGTATATTGCATTTCTGTGTTTTCTGCCTGCTGGGGCCCTGTGTGCCCAGCTAAGCAGCCCCAAAATGACTTGTTCCAAGGGAGCTGCTGCTTAAGTAGTTACTATTTAAGACAGGCTCGGAGCCCAAGTTTTCTGTGGTGGCTATGTGGTGCATTCAGCCCCATCAGCTCCAGTGACTGCTGAGCTCAGGGAATTAGTCTATACTTTGCACTCATATGTTATCTTTCATCTCAGCATCTCTAAGCACTTTAGAGACATTAAGATGTGCAGCTGTGGTGCGAGGTGGGGAGAGGCTGTTACAGACGGGGCTGGGGAAACAGAGGCACAGATTTCAGAAGCCTCTGCTAATGTGCTCGGTTCAGGGCACAGCCATTTATAAGCTCTCTGATGCCTGATTTTCAGGAAAGCACTACAATTTTTCATGCGCTACAGTTGGTGATTAATGCCTCTGTAGGTTTCTTGTAGATTAACCAGAAACTCGTATTGCTACCCTAAATTAGTAGGCTGTTTTAAAATCTTCAACCTAAGGGATTTAGAGAAGCATAGTAAGTAGCAGTGGTAGGAGCCCAAATCTGTAGTTAATTTTTTTTCTCAGGTAAGCCCTATTGCAAAAAGCAAATCTCACGAGGAACAAAAAGTAAAACAACCTAACCTCAGTCCCACCGTAGTAACATCCAGGGCCCCACCTACATCAATTTATCAGCAATCTGTTGATTCAAAGCTCTGGGATGTGCAGAAAATACTTTTTTTCTGACAGTAAGAGCCGTACAAATTCACTCTAATACAAATAATTGGATTTGTTCTGTTTAGAAATAGCTGCCTCCCCCCTCTTCCTTCAAGCACAGACACCTTCCAGCCCTTGTTTATACGGAGGGATCTGGATAAAGGGAGGAGGATGTGTGTGTTGCTGACCAATGTGATGACATTGGTGGCTGTGAAGGGCTTGTAGGACACCTAACTTCTCTGGACCAACACAGATGTGCTGCTGAGTCCCAAAATGTGTCGCTCTGTGCTGGTTGCAGTTGATCTGGACACACAAACACCCCTGAACCAAGGCCATGGAGAGGTGGAAATGCTTCTCTCCAGGCTTACTGTGTCCTCCTCTTCTCTCATTGCCCAGGGAGAAGAGGATTTCAACCTTGGCATCTCAGCCCCGCTGAATAGTAGCTGCCCAGGGAGGCAGTTTTTGCCTTTCTAAGCTTTTATTTTTATTTTTCCCCTTGTCTGCCAGGTGCAAGGACTCTGTAGTTGTTGACAAGAAGTGTCAAAATAGCAAAACTGAACCTAGCTTTCAAGGACACTGGGGAATTGCTTCCTCTCCATGTAAAGAGGGGAGCCATTGGGGTCAGTGCAGATTTGAGAATATGAAGGCATCTGCTTCCTGACATTGAAAGTGCTCAGAAATGAAATTTTTTGGAGACTTCTCGGAGTTTAGGCCCTTTGCAGCAGGTTTTTAACACATAGTGGTATTTCCTCCTGTCACTGCTCCTTGTAGCCTTTGGAAATGTCAGCAGCGCATATATTGCCTTTTGTTTGTCGTTCAGCTGGAGAACTGAATTCACTGCCTTCATGAGATCAGTTGTGTTCTCCCCAAATAATTAATATTGATGGCAATCACAGCATATTGCTGCCTGTAGCTCCCTTCTCAGCCTTCCCACTGTGTAGGTGCTGTGGGTCACAGAGCAGACCTTCTCATAGGAGACTCCTGAACTCGTAAATTTGGGATGCCATTGTTTGAAGTTTGAATTTGGAGCTGGGCTGATGGGGTCAGTGCACCCAGTGCTAGAGCAAGTTCCCTGTGATGGTGCAACCTAATATTTGCAGTAGGAAATGTTAGAGATGTGGGCAGCAAACGCAATACACACGGCACGGGAAGAATTGTGTCATTCAGTTTCTTTTTTTCTCCTTTTTTTATGTCTGTACCAGGCTTTTTCCAGTCCCCCTTGCAAAATGCAGCTGTACCATGCGAACCAGGAAGGGGCAGGGATACAGAATAAAGTTGCTTTGATAGTCACCAGGAGGACCAAGTGTGTGGGTTGGGAGCATGGAGGGCTGGAAGGGCCTCTGAAAAATTGCTTGTAAGCGAGGTGTTGTCCAAGTAGCTCCTGGGCTTTCAGTGCCTTTGCTCTTCCTTCTTCCATTGCTTTAAATTTTGATGTGTAAAACACACTTACAGAGCAGCCTGTCTGAGCTGCAAGAGAGGGAATGGAAGATCTTCACCTCTTATTCTTGCTTGCTTTTTCTTGTAAGGCTAAACGTGATTAAATTAACCTTGATTAATGTAAGTGCCAGGTGTGGAAACACTGTATGGCCCAAACTTGAGAAAGAAAAGCTCAGCTGACTTGCTTTTACCCTTGATTACGTTGCTCATCTCAGGATACCCAGGCACTTGTGAAATACTCCTTTTATACCACAGGGAGAGTTGGAGATCGGATCTTTATCCCTGGTAGCAACACAGGTAAACCTGATAGCAGTGTTGGAGACATCCCAGCCTGCCTGGGGATTTTGTGGCAATGGCACAGTAAAAAGCATGCTTGGAGAGCAGAGCGAAGCACAGCAATGTGCTCCGGAGCATGGTGGTGCTTCGAGGCTTTTTGCCTGCTGTGTCCCCTCTCTGGGGAAACAAGAAGGGGAAGGTATTGGCTGAAAATAGAGCAGCCATCCTGGGAATGCAGTCTGCAAACACCGAAGGCTATGAGGGGAGGAGAGGAAGTGAAGGAGCAGGTATGGAGCTGGCAGCAAGGGCTTGGACTTAGAAAAGAAACTCTTGCAGCATTTTTGGATGCTGGGCTTGGGAGGAGGCTCCTCTCCTGGGAGAGAATTAAATGTGTAAATTAAATGCCTGTTCTCAGATGTCTCCAGGTGCTCCATGAGAGCTAATCCAAACTCCTCCATCTCACTCTGGTTTCCTTAAATCTCCTCAGGTCTTTGAGCCATATTGGTTGCGGATTTCATTTTTTTCCCTCTACAGAGATTGGTTTGTCAGTTTATTTTCTGGTAATTCAATACATGGGTATTTCTCAGAGCTCTCCTTTCACTCTAACATCACCGTCCAAAATAGCAGCATTGTGTCTGCCTTCATGGAAGGTCTCTGCTCTCTTTGAAGCTCTGTTGGATGCTTTTCATTGCCTGCCTATTCAGACTTAAAAAATAGACTATCTTGGCTGGATCCCTCTTGCTTGAGTGCAGAAGTGCTCTTGTAGGTTGGTGTTTGAGCTGTTCGGTAGCCAGCGTGTATGCATTTGTAATCCGTGCTGTTTGTTTTCATCACCGGGGCTCAACCTGCCCCTCTTCAGTCCACTCTGCAGAGCTCCCGGTGACAGCCCCAGCTGTTTATTTGTCTTGTCCAGGTGTGCATATATTTTGGAAAGGTGACAGATTATTGAGCTAGTTTATTTTCAGTGTATGAAATGCAGCGTGCTCTGCCTGCTAAACAGCAGCACTCTGGGCTCCAGCAGAGCAGTGTGCAAGATCTGTAGCAGTTCTGCTTTGCCAGGCCCTGAGAGGACCCCAGGAGAGCTACAAAGGGAAGGAGAGGGATACTGACTTTCTTCAGATATATTTTCACACACCCTCTCCTTCTTTCCACATGCCTAGATTACACTTCTTTGCTTTTCTCTTGAGAGAGGGAATAATAACTTCTTCCTCTGGATTCTGATCATTGGTGTTAAATCTGTTGAGCCAAAAGGATGCCAGGAGATGGTATCTAGATGCCAGCAGCAGATCACAAGTTCCCTGCCTGGCAGTCACCTTCATGTCCTAGACATTGGCACAGGCAAATCTTGCACTACCAAGGAAGATCCCAGAAATCACTTGCTTTTAGTGAATGTCTCTCTGCTATTCCCTGAGCTCAAGGTGGGGCTGCTGCCTGCTCTGCTCATGGGAGCTTTTGGTACTGTTTGAAGCTTAGCCTTGCTCCTGCAGTTTGTGCTGCTGTGTTGAAGCAGAAATAGCTTGGAACCACCTCCTGTTGTTACCTGACACACTGCTGGGTTTGTCCATCCCCATCTTGGGGATTAGAAAAAAGTAATTAGTAAAAAGCCAGAAGACTGCAGTCCCTGGGGAGGCAGCAGTGGGCAATGGAGCCACCTTGGATGCCCGTTACCATGTCCTCAGCTGGCAAAGAGCTGACCGAGCCACTGATCAGGAAGGTTATTTTCAGGTTTTCCTGTTTCTTTGCTGTTTGGTTTGTTTGTTTGGGTTTTTTTTCCATTCCTGGGTACTCAGTAGGCCTGGGTTTAAAGCTGCATGTGACCACCACAGCTCCCCAGCACTGGAGCCAGTGCTTCCAGGTCCTGTGTGCTCATGGCCGGCTCTGGCCAGAGGACACAGAAGATGCTTTGTGCCAGCAATGAGGAGACCTCTCCACAGGGCACCTTTCCATCTGACTCCTACTAGTTGAACTAATTATCCCCCACCTCTCCCCCTGCAAAAGCAAGCATTTAATATTTGCTGTGATTCTAGTTGGTGAAGAAATTTCAGTCTGCTCAAATATAAATATTTCATTTGATTCTGATGATATAAATTGCTTTTATGACAGAAACATTCCAGGACAAAATTCTTTCAGCCCCACTCTGTTGTTGGGCATGCGATAGCCAGGGAAAAATGAAACTTGAGCAGCGTTCTCGCAGGTCCTTGCCTTGGCTGTGTCACCATCAGATGCGCTGATTGGGTCACGCTTTCGGCTCCCGCAGTATCCAGATTGCAGGCCAGGTTTCAGCCCTGGCTGATTCCTGCCGAAACGTTGCTGCCAAGACAAATTTGGTTCCCTGCCCTTAGGAGAGATGTGCATGTTTTTCCAAGGGCAGTTTTGAGGGCCCTTTGGTCAGGGTCCCTGCATCTCAAGTGATGAGCGTGGTGTGCATGAGAGCAAGGAAACTGCCACCAGGTTCCTCCCCGTTCTGGTCCTGGAAACTTTCTGGGAAGGGAAATTGTAACCAACATGCTAATTCCTCCAGGATTTTCAAAACCCATTGAGTGTCTTTCGACCCGCATCTCCGAGATTTTGGTAACATTGCATTGCCTGGGAGGATGGGCCCTGAGGCCTGGCCAGCTCATGGCAGGAGTGGCTCTGCTTCGGACAGGATACGAGGGGAAACGCTGGCACCGCAGTGAAGGGCAGTGTCGTGCGGTGCCCAAATGACCCCCGGAGGACAGGCAGGGTTAGAGGACACCGTGCAAATCCCAGCTAAGTGGCACTAAGATGGTTTATGCTACAGTAATTCTCCGCTTTGTCTGACTTACTCCTGTACATACTGAAAAGCAAAAGTGTTTTCTGGAGGGCTGAAGGGCCTTTTCCCATTTTCCATTAGTGGTTTTTGCTATTACTTTTCTGCAGCTGCTTTTGCAAACTGCCCTTTGTCTGCCTTTTGGATTATTTGAATTTACGTGGACTGTACAACTATTTTCCCCATAAGAAAACCCAGCAAACTCATCAAGGAGCCTTCTTTGATGCTACCGCACAGTGATGCAGGGACCCAGGGTTCGTGTGGGAGCACAGGAGCTGTGCCCCTCTCCTGAGCATAATTTTCTAATTTCAAATGTTTTTGAGTCAGAGGAGCTTGGGTCAGAACTATAGCAAGAAAATAGTATGTAAAATCTGCTCTAGCCACTGTTATTTTCTTCCTCTTTCTGAAACTGCATTATTTTAAATGCCCTTTCAGCCAGAGCACTTAGTGGTAAGATTTTTGAAGGGTGCTTTTGTTCTGCATGCCGTAGTGTGACTTCTCAGCGAAAAGCAAAAAAAACCTGTCAGCTCTCCCCAGGTGCCTGTGGTGAGGAAGGACAAAGGCATTTTCTTGGGAAATGCAGCATTGTTCTGCCGAACTGAGAATAGGCGTACGGGAGTTACTCCAAGTGCAGCTTTCTTCGTTAATTATTTGACATCTGTCTTGGGTTTTATAATCATTTGGAAAGCTTTGTGGGATCCGTGCTGCTAAAGGCAGGACTGAATGATGTGTTGTCTAGGTCTGTTTGGGAAGGGTGTTTTTTAAAAGAGGTGTTTTATATGAAAATATTAATTTTTTTTCTGACATAAAAGCCACTTCTAGGCATTATTAAATGAAAAACCAAACCTTTCCACCATCTGTGCTTTTAAAAACACTTCCATTATTATCTTCCCCTCCACTCTGCTTTTCCTTGCTCCCCAGTAGACTGAAGGTGAAAGTTTGAAGAAGAATGGAAAGGAAAATAAATCTGATTTGAAACAAAATTAACATTTCAAGCAAGTTCCTTAAAAAGAAAAAAGTGAAAAACAGCAGTAATGGATTGTTTTCCCCAACCGTTCTATGAATTATTATTATTAAAATGTTAATTTATGGTAACATTAAGAACACTTAGGAGTATATTGGTCTGGTGAGAAATTCCTGGAGTGCTGGGGATGTATTGGAGCTCTCCAGCTTCATCTGGCTGTTCCAGTTGCCTGCTTTCTACCTCCAGTGTGATTTCTGAGCTGGCTTTTCTCCTCACCAATTTATTTCTGGCTCCCTTTAGTCTTTGCTTTTTATTTATTTGCTTGTGTTTACAGGTGTGGTCTGTGACCTTTTTGGGTGGACTTAGTTGAGTGACCCCCTGTGCTGCAGTCTGGGGTTTTGCACTCTCTGACCCATTGCTCCTCTGGTTGCAGCCGGAGATGCTGTTGTTTCAGTGTAGCGATCCCAAATTGTGCAAGAAGTTAATGAGACGCCGCTGCAATTGCAACATACAGGGGCTAAATGGCAACATGCTCTTTGCTGTCACGAAACAAAGTGGCTTTTTTTTGAAAAGACAGAGGAAACTCTTCCATTCCTGGCAAGACTGGGGTGGGTTGTAGTCACAGCGTTGCAAAACCCACGCTCTCACTTTGCAACACAAGGGGTGCAATGCTCTTTGCCCGGTTTTGCTGACAGAATCGCGTTATCCTTCCTGGGGGGAAATGATGGCGTTGTGTGACCACAGAACTCTTGTGTTAATACCTTTCTTTTTGGGGGTATATCACAGATTTTGGGTGGTTTAAAGCAAAGCATGAGAGTGCTAGCAGCACTAGTACAAAAGAATTGGTCCGTGTGCTGCGTTAGTACAAACCATCAGACTCTGTGGCATGAATTTAATTCCAGGAGGTGGTGATGACTCCCCTTGACACTGTGTGCATCCTTTCCTCAGCCCCTTGTGTTTTGTATCATGTATATTGTATATATTGTTGATATTTTTTTATAGCAGCCAAGGCTGTGGTCAACTGAGTCCCATAATGGAGAAGTTGGTGTAACCTGACAGGCCCTGTGTCCATCTGTCTCCACTGATATAATCTCCAGAGCCTGGGATGAACCAGGAGAAACTCACGCTGTGTAGGGCTTCTTGGTTCTTGCTCTACCCAGCTATAAAATTCCAATTTTCCTACTAACAAGCAGAGCATGGAAATCTCAGATACCTTGCTATGGGAACAGAGACTTGGTCGCTTTTTGGGACAGTTGAAAGGAGTGTGTTCCTATGAGCATAGTTAATGGATGTAAATATTAGCTCGCTGCGGAGTGCGTGTATCACCGAGTGAAATGTAGTAGTTGACTTTGGCCTCAGGCCACAGAAATCGCCTTGCTCTAAATGAGAGAAACTCATCCAAAGTCAGTGGTTGTTCCTGCTTGCTTCAGGGCTGAACTCAGTCTGATTGTGCAAAACGCAGGAGAGAAGCACTGGAAAATAAGGGTGAGTTAGACACACTGTGAGTTTATCTAATGTTAAATGGAGAGGGAAACATGAGGGATATTTACTATGGAAATAATCCCCCCACTGTTTACACTCCCTCTCTTCCAGCATCTGAATGCCCCAAAGTTCCTCAATTCCCACCAAAAGTGCAGCATGTTGGTTCTGTCTGTCTAATCTGATGGTATAAAGATGTTTTCTCTTTCTTCAGCATTTCCAGAGAGGAGGAGGACTTAATTTTGTTTCCTCCCCATAGAGTTGTCTTAAGTGACACTGAGAGATGGTTGTAGATGGTGACAGAGAAGGGTTTCATTAGCAGCTGGCATTTCAGTTTGGATGAAGGAGGTAGAGGATAACCAGCCCTCTCAGCTGGGCCCCAGGGAAGAAAACTCACCTTTTTCCCAGCCTCTTGCCCATTTCTGAAGGCTTTCTGGACTTTTGCATGGACTGTGCAAGAAGAGCAGCCTTGCTCTGAGTTGTCTTTGTCTCCTGGAGATGAGCACAGCCGAGGGAAAGCGTCGTACAAGGGCTTTTCAGATGCCAGCACTGAAAAGGAAGGGTTCAATATCCGTTGCTGGATTTTGAGCAGTACAGGACACACGTCCCATTCTTGTTAATCTCTGCAATCTGTGCAATTTTAGGTGCTCTCTGCTTATGCTCGAAGCCCTTCTGCATATATAATAATGTATATATACGCTATAGGCAGGTTTGAGGGACGTGTTTAAGGGAGCTCTGTGGCTTTTCTCCCCACCCTGGTGAAGCAGATTTCCCTGTCATCATCTGACAGCGTTACCATGCTCATTACTGCATCTGCCCGGCAGAGCTGCAGTGCTTGGGCGAGGTTCAGCCCTTTAACCATCTCTTCTCCCTTTGTGCTCTGACAGCACCGAGGAATATCAAAAGCAACCTTCGCCCCTTTAATGAGAGCATCTAGTAAATGTCAGCTTTTGTCACTGCCAGCTTAGAAGTTGCATCCTGGAAAACCTAGAAACATGGGGAAATTGAATTCTAGTGAGTGAACAGCTCCAAGAGCCAGATGCCAGATACCAGAGCAAGTGGCAAGTGAAACTCTGGCAGTGTACATTTATCTCTGAGCGTGTGCACTGGCAGAATGAGGTTTCAGCAAGGGACTTGAGTGTTTCTGGGGTCAAATATTAGGATTTCTGGCCTGCAAGCATCTACCTTGTTCCTTGTGCTCATGGACATAGACTATGCTGTGGTTTAAGTCGGGGAGCTCAGCTGTCCTCTGCTGAGCCATCACCTCTGAGGCTTGGAGAGTATGCACAGCTGCCCGCAGGCAGGACAACACTGCCATACAGATGCTGTTCTTAAGGAATCTTAATGAAATAATAATGAAAAAGAACATATCAGAATTAAAGGATCGTTGGGTGGGCAGAGGAATACACTCAGAGTTAAGAAATTGTCTACAGTGATGAAATACTGTAAAATAACCAAAGCTCTGTGTGCTTTGTCTCAGCAGGGTGAAGATGGTTGGGGTCCTGCTGGTTACACTCTGGCTGTACATGGTCACACTTGGCAGCGGATCTGGTAAGGACATGGCATGCAGTGGGTCGGCCTGCTTAACACTGATCTGATTTTTAAGCATTTTATGGTACTATTGGATGAAATGGTCGTATGTAAAACACCTTAGCAATATACATGAACACAATGTTTGTTCTGTGGGACTATTGTATAATACTCATGCATAGAGGCATGGTGTCACTGGGTGGTTAAGTGAGCAGCAATAAGCACTTTCTCAACCCAAAAGTACTTGCAAATCCAAGCTGCCCATTTGGTCAATATTGTTATTCCCCTTCTGCGAGTGGTGGAACCAGGGCTTGGCACATGGTGCTGAGTTGCAAGCGGGACCTGGGCTTGAACCTGAACTCTGCTGTTCCTGGTTGGGTCCAGAGGGGGTTGAAATTCCAGCTCTCAGATTCTGACTCACGCCTCAGCAACGCAAGGGGAGAGAGGGAAACTTCTCAAGTGAGAGGAGCTCTCATACCCATCTCACTGACTCACTTTCCTGACAGGAAATATGTTGTCATGCTCGCAGCTCCTCTGGCACGCGTTCAGCCCAGCTCTTGTGAAGAGGCAGATTGTGTGCGTCTCAGCTCCGGACTTCCTATTTGGGGGTGGAAGAAGACAGGATGATTTGCAAGAAGCAAGTGGAAAGGGGGAGGGAGGAAAGAACAGGCGCTGGCTTTATAGGGGGAAATGTTCAGAAATAAGGGCTGTGCAGGGGATTGAGCAAGTTCTCCCATGAGTCCTTGCCCCTCTGCAGCACTGGCAAACACACAATTATAATACCTTGAGCAGATGAACAGCTCTTGCATCGTTGTCTCTTAGACCAGGCTGAATTATTGGGACCGATTCACACCACACACTCCAGCAGGGTTCAATTCAGTGCAGGGCTCATTGCAGAGGCTGAAGGCTTGGGCGACTTTTCCCCTTGGGTTGCCCAAGGGCTGCAGGCATTCACAGTAGGGTGTAGCTTTCAGTGGGCCATGTCCCATCCTGGCTAACAGGAGCCTGGTTAAACTGGTGAGCAATGGGGAAACAGCAAAGCAGAAGGAATACATGGCCCAAGACCCTTTCACTAAGTCGTAGGAGTTGCCTGGGGAAGGAGGGACCCAGCAGCAGGGATTGCTGCTGCCAACTGGGAAAATCCCCACTTTGCTTCTGGACGTGCTGTTCTGCTCTCCTCCAACGCAATCTCCTCCTGCTGAGGCAGCGTAACGACACCCCACGTGCAGTCATCTCAGGCTTTTTCAGAATTGGGAGGTGGGTGCAAGTGAATCAGGATTGCCCAGGAAATACTAGAGCAACTCTAAAAGCTGGGACTGTCAGCTGGGAGCCGTGAAATGAGCACCCTGGCGTTTGGGTCACACAAGCTCGTGTCAATTGATTTGGCAGAACCCACCATGCATTTCTCCAAGGTAGTTCGTGCTTTTCAAATATACCTCCTTCAGCAGAGGTTTTCTGTACAGGATGCTTAGAGCCCTTGTAGAGTGCTGCAAGAACATAAGTGTCAAAGGGTGGTGCGTGGGATACATGATCAGTTAAATAAATTTCTTCTGCAAATCCAATGTATTATATGCGTTTAATTTTCAGCAGGTCTATGGTTGACAGACCCACTCTTGAGTTCAGAGCTCGCTTTTTGCTCCATGGACACCATAAACCACTTTGGGCTGTCAAAACATCTTTTGTTATTCCTGATGAGCTTGTATGGCTGTTTGTACTTGGACAGAGGGGCAGCCGTCTGTGCAGCCCTCTGTTACACTGTGGGGTTTCCTGGGACTGGCACCAAAAGGCAACCGGAGAGCATTTCATCCTTGCAAAGTCATAAATACAGAGCAGTGTGGAAGACTGGTAATGATCTGGTAATGTTACAGCATCTGGGCTTGCTTTTTCTTTGTGGTGAGGAGACAGAGCAGAGGTTATCCAGAGCAAGCACAGGAGGGCTGAGTGCTGTTTGCTGCTGCCCCAGTGGTCTCCTAACACCACGCAAGACCATGGGGATGTTTCTGCTGTGTGTGGAGGCTGGTGCTGAAACAAAATTGCTTGCTGAGAGCTGGAAGAGGAAAGAAATGGGATCAGAGTAGTGTAGAGTAAAAGATGTGGAGTCTAAGGCTGAATTTGTGCTTGAGTCTGCTACTCACTCATGCTGTGTGCGCAGGCAAATCTTCTGATCTTGAGAATATAAGTGATCTGCAGTGCCTGCGTTTGAATTCCTTATTCATGACCTTTGCGATGTTGATTGCAGGGTCTTCTGCTTTCCTCGTCTCAGCTAAGCAATCCTCAAGATGGACATAATGCTTAAATCTGTGTGCTGATGTTGTAGGGTGCTTAATGAATCCAAATGTTTCAATATCCAGAGACGGAGAGCAAAAGCTCATGAACCCGGTTTTGGTCTTACAATGATTTCTTTGGCACTACTGAAGTCATTTATATATACACTGGCTTAAAAGAGATGAAAAACCAGTCATACAAAGACCGTAACAGGCAGTTTGAATATGGGATAATGTTATCATCTTGTTTTCAAACAAAGCTGACCTATGTTAGATACCAACTTATTTAGAAGATGTAGCTGTGTTTGAGCTCCGTATTTCTCTCTCTGCTAACCAGGCTGCTCTCTCACCCTCTGAGTTCCCAGCTTTTGTAGGGTGAGAGAAGGAAAGCTGAGAGGAGCATCATGGTTAGGAGTGTGTCTTGGGGAAATAGAAAAGCAGAATATTGCTGCCAGGAGGAGGAGCAGCCTCATGTGTGAGGTGAACCCACCTAGTGTGAACAGGTAACTGCTCTACATAAATAGCCCTTTGGTGAGAGGAAGTTCCACGTTTGCATAGGAAACTCCTCTGACAGCTCCTCTGACAGCTGCTCTGAGGCTATCAGACAGGGGCCAGCTTCTGCCCGCAGTGACACCCAGCACTGCAGGAGGTTAGAAGCCCCTGTCCTTGGCCTTTTATTTCGCTTTTGCTGTTACTTGCTGGATTGTAAGCCTACCTCTCACGCTCCCCCATACCAAAGGCTCTCAGGCAGCAGTTTTGTCCCCTTTGAAGTCAGCTGCAAAGCGCCAGATATCACTGGTGCTCCTGGGTCCAGGCAGTGGCTGGAGCAGCAAAGGTCTGACCAGAGGCACGTCCAGCTCCAGAGGTCAGCGCTGCTGCTGCACCGCGGCTCCCGAGCCCCGATCCACACTGCGCTGTCTCTCTTGCACTTAGGAAAGAGGCAGAGTAGTTACTTATGGCCAGGGGAAATTTTCAGATTAATAAATTACTGTCTGTAAAACACTTTGAAGATGGAAAGCCCTGCGCAGCTCCTCAGGATTATTACTATATAGCTCTTATTCTACTGATGGGGTTCCAGTGGCCTTATTTTCCTTATGATTTGTGACAGCCCCAGAAGCTGAGAAGCTTATTTTAGTGTGTAAAGTCAAAAGAAAAATAGATTAAACCGCATTATTGTTTTCTAAAGAGACTAAATCCCTCCCCCATCATCTTCTCTTGGGATTTCCTGACTTCCTCCTACTCTCCCAATTTCAGCTTCTTGCTGTCCTAATTTAGGACATGATTTTATAACCATCCATACCCATCTGTGAGTTACTGTGGTTGTAGAAGTTTATGGCGCTTGGGAGCATGAAGTTATTCAACAACAAAGGTGTTGAGAGGTGCACAGCCCTGAGGGAGCTTGTAGACCCTTATGGTGCGTTTTATTGCCTGCTTCATTTTTCTTCAGTTCCCATCCTCATCCAAGGACAACCACTGCAGTGTTTTTTATATGCAGACATCCCAGTGGATATCTGTGGTGGGCAGTGCAGAATTGCTGACTGTATTTTAAAGCAGGCAGTAAGTGCAATAGTGAGGCTGTGTGGGTTTAACTACGCAAGCCTGTGGCAGAGCCAGGAGTTAAGCCTGGACCTTGTCAGGTCCCAGTCTGATGTAGAGCACGTCTCTATGCTGGTGCTTATCAGGTAAACCTCCTTTTCTCGCTGCTCTCATATAGATGACTTTGCAACGGGCTGTTACGTTTCCTCTCTCTGTCTCTCCTCCTCCTGTGATGCTCTGCTTTGCTTCACACAGCAATTTCCTCAATGAAGTGGGATGGAAAGTAGCTATTTGCTCCTTTTCTCCTTCAGGCTTTGAAGCAGTTCATATCCCTACCTTTATCGTTTTGATCTCAATTTGAAAAAGAGCCTCCAGGAAAACATGTCAAGCTTGCTAGAAAAAACGGAATACTTTTTTTTTAATATATTTTTTTCTTTTCCCCTCAGTTGCTGGAGGTAACCAAAATACTCTGTGCCACATGCAATAAACACAGCTTCACGCACAGAGAGTGAAGGCATGGAGCTCCCTGTGGAGGAGTTTTAAGACACAAACAACTGCCTCTGCCCATGTTACAGGCTGTGCTTGATTAGATAAGGAAATTTGAAGTTGGGAGCTCTGGGCTCCATTACAAAATCATCGTTTTTTGGATGTTGTGCCTTGGCTGCATCCTCTGAAGTTCTGGCTGCGCTGAAGCCAACAGAAGTTTATGCTGTCAGCTTGTTTTGGACAGAGGCGCAGACCTTTACACCTATTTAAACTATAATTTCAGGATCTAAAGTTAAACAACCACAATGTAGAAGTGCTTTTGGAAATGATGACCCATTCTGCAGCAGAGAGTTCTCTTCCTTTTTCCTTTCTTGTCTATTTTAATCTCGCTCTGAAGAGAGAGAGAGGTGCTCTATCCCTGTGTGCAGCATCCAGTGGAGCTGCTTCCGCAGGAGCGTCAAAGATCAGCAGCAAGTTGGGAAGTGGAAGAGTGGGTGCTCCTGGCATCCACGTAAGTGGAAGGCGCACCCACCCAGTGAGTACTTCCTATGCTCTCACTGCTGCTCCTCCATTCAGCCCAACTTCCTCTGCTTCCTTCTCACTGCTGTGAGCTTGAAAGAGGATCAGGGAAACATTTTTTTAAGGTAGTAATGATTAATTTTCACTTAATTGCTTTGCGTGACCGGCTTTTTCTGATTTATTGGTGCTGATTCTTGCATTGAGCTAACGGCTGGCCTGGCTGCGCTCCCTGTGAGGAGGCTGACTCACAGCAGCTTTGCTTTAAGGTAATGCAGCAGGGGATCAGCTTTGCTTTAAGGGGTGGCCAAAAAAAAGGGGGAAGATGTTAACATGGCACAGCCCTATCCAATGCTGAAATGGGCTGGGGAAGAGGGATCTGCCATGTCAATGCCGAAGCATTGATAGCTTCATGTCCTGCTGCCACCACACAGTCCTGGTCTGCATGCAAGGCAGGCTCCCCGCCCGAAATTAGAGGTGATTAAGGAGGGCGCATCGATTTGGCAAATAGCAGGGTAATTTGTGCTGGCGTGATAGATGGCCTCTCATGAGGATGGCTCTTTAGCATTTCTTCACAGAAATTTTCACTAGGGGAAGTCTTTGTTTGTAGCCCCAGAGGAGGGAAGGGATGGAGGCGGTGTGGAGCTTGTGGGGTTTTGGTGGTTGAGAATTTATCTTTAAATGGAGATACTAAAAATGACTGCATAGAAATGCCAAACTGTGGACAAAATGTGACCTTACTTTCTTTTTTGATCCATGTGTTAAGCAGTTTGTCTCTTCTTGAAAAATTCAAATAATTGCATCAATTTCATCCGCTTTGACTGTGTGGGTGCTTGGGATGGGTGCTGCAGATGCATCTCAGTAACACTTCAGGTGTGTGTATTCAGAGCCCTGTTCCCAAGGGTGTAAATCAGTGCAATAAGTAAAAGCTTGGGGAAGGTTTCCAGAAATGTCTGTTTTCACCTTTTATACAGCCGAGCAACATCATTATTTTTCTTTCTCTTGGTTCCTTTTCTTCTTTGCATCTGGAGAAGCCACTTTCTTCAGCTTTGTTTGGCCTCTGAGAATGGTTGCCTCTTCCCTAGCCAAGAAAACAAGGCCTATATGTTGCTTTTGAGTAATCTGTGAAGAAAAAAAATAAAATAGTTATATTTATTTTCAGTAACTCAGGTAGAATGGGTAGGTAGTTCTACAGTGCTGATTTATGAGCTGTTGCAAAATGAGAGAGCTGTTCATGATTGCAGATTTCATTGATCTTGACTCCAAGAATTTCAGCACTGTAATGTTTTATACAGTTTTCTTCCTCTCCAGTCCTGCCATTTGAAGTAATAAGGACAATTTGCCTTTATGCAGCCCAAGAGGAGACAACAAAGTCAGGTGTTGGGAAGAGGGCTCAGATGTCCTGATATAGACCCATGTCTGCTCCTTTCAGAGGGAAAGCCTTTCTTTAGAAAAAGAAATGCATCCCTCCATGAATAGTAATCAGTGCTTTATCATGCAATTAGCAGGCAGTCTCTGGCAGGCTCATTTGTCTGATCTACCACTCTGTGGAAAATTGACCATGTCTTTTCCAGTAGCTTGGCCCAACCAGTGTAAAGCAGCATACTGGTTCCAGTTGGCGTTGACCGTGGTGGGTTTGAGGTTCGTACCAGCAAATACTTGTACGCTGGGTAGCTTTACTGCCTCTTCCTAGCCCAATTCTCTCTCTCCCTCCAGAAGTAGCACTCTGTCATATGGGTGTTTGGCGTAGCACAGGAGGAGCAGGACAGTTTGCATTTACATTTATGTGTAAACCTGACAGAAAACATTTCTATTCTTACTGGCCCAGATTCCTCCTCGCTGTGACTAACCATTGCTGAGCCACAGGAGCTAGAGCTGCTGCCTTAAAGCGCTGTGGGCCCGTCTTCTCAAAGGTTTATCTCTTTGCTTTTTTTAATTAAGTATGAATTTGGGGCCGAGATACTTCCCGCTGTCTATTTAAGGAAGATAAAATGCCAGAAATCCTGCTTTGGGCCTGTGTAGTCAGTTCAGAAGAACTGGGCTCAAAGAGCATATTGTATTCTGCTTTTCCTCTCGGTCTGAGGAGTTTTAGTATCTGCAAATGGGAGAGGCTTTGCAGCGTCGTCTCTGGTGTGCCTGTGATATGCTGAGACGTTGCTCCTGGGGACCGCTGCAGGCAGCACACCCCTCTCCTGTTCGGCTCATTTTTGGGCTCCCAGATGTCAGACTGCCCCAGCTGATGCCTCCCAGCAGCTACAAGAGAAGCGCTGGGAAGCGTGCGGTGCCGCGCTCTGCCTCGTCAGCACTAGGAGACAGGAGATGCAGTGACAGCGGCTTCTCCGTGTGCCTTGGCCAGCGCCGGCAGTGCAAGTCGCTCTCAGGTTTGCTGACGCCCCGGTGCTGTGCTTTGCTTGCGCAGGGTCCCTTTGCAACTGGGCAGCCTGATGGGTGGGAGGAATGGAGTGGAAAGTTGCTCTCAGGAGAGAAATGGATTTTGACTGTGCTGTTTATCCTGAAACTATTCGCTAATGACAAGAATAAATTAAAAAAACAAACCAAAACCCACCCCCCCCAAAGCCAGAATAAAACAAAAAGACACTGAACAGCTTTGTCTGATGCTGCCCAGTTTCTTTGTTAGCCCGAGTCTGCAGTGAGCCGCACTGAGCCTATCGAGCTGAGCTTGGGGATCCCCAAAGTCTGCCACCTCCTCCATGTTCTTTTCTGCCCCTCAGTCTTCCTTCCCAAACTGTGTTATAAACAGTCACTACGTGTCACTTGTGCTCGCTGTGTTACCATAGCATGTGCAGGTGTTGCCTGAACCCTTCACAGGAAAGACTGTCCTTGCTCCCACAACCCGCAGTGCAGCTTCTGGCAGGGGCAGTGGTCCGTACCTCAAAGGAAGGGTTGATGTTTGCAATGTTTAATGTGAGCATGGACGCACACCTGTCTCTAGCATTGTTTTAATCCAAATGTTATCTGCCCACACTGGTTATTTTTAGGCTTGAATTTTCTTGGAGCTCTCTAGGAAGCCTGGTGTTGTGCAGGAATATCTGGTCCTATCCTATTGTCCTGATGTCCAAATTAGCTTGGAAGGAGGTGTACAAATGAAAGTAGAGGCTTGCGGGTTCTCTGGAAATGAACACACTATTCTTGCTCTGCTTCGCAAAAGCTCAGTTTGCTTCCACTGAAAACACAACATTTTTGCTTCTGATTTTAATGCGGACAGGACCAAGGGCTGTGGGGCAGAATTGGTTTTCTCCTGCAGACTTGCAAGCTGAGGTACCTTTCTCTTCATGGTTGCAGAACGCTGTGACGACTGGGGTGTGGACACCATGAAACAGATCCAGATTTATGATGGGGAACCTGCCAAGATCAAATGCCCCCTTTTTGAGACCTTCTTGAAGTATAACTACAGCACAGCCCATTCTGCTGGCTTAACCCTCATCTGGTACAGGATCGGGCAGGACCGGGATCTGGAGGAGCCCATTAATTTTCGTCTCCCGGACAATCACATCAGTAAGGAGAAAGACACCCTTTGGTTCTGGCCTGCTCTTCTCAATGACACTGGGAATTACACGTGCATGCTCAGGTAGGTTGTGCGGTGCAGCTTCTGTGTGTCTTCAGCGTAACTGAAAGACTTTCAGGGAAGCAGGAAAATTATACTGTTAGCACCAGATATTTCTGTAGGGAGAAGACCATTTACATAAATATTAATGGGAAAGGAATGTTACAATTATAAGACTGCTCAGTGCTGAGCCAATTTACATCGTAATAATGCTTGGAGCCTTGCAAACATTAATGAACATGGCTCTCCTTTCTAGCTGCAAGTGCCCATGAAAATATTGCTAAGCCCATGGCAAAATCCACAGGCACTCACCATTAAGGAGTGATCTGTATGTCTATAGTAAAAATAGCTTCAGATGCAGGGGTAATGTTTTGACTGCACGCTAATTTGGCAAAGATTCATGAGAATCAGACTTCTAGGAAATTAAAAGTGTCTCAAAGTGTGATACAAAATGAACATAGCATCTGCTATGCACTGAGCACAAGAGCTCTTTTTGATCTTCCTCACATTGTCTCTTGTTCACGGTGGCTTTGACCCTATTATCTGCTTTCCCAGCAGAGGAGTGGATGTTGCTTGTTAGTCATCTTTATAGGCTTTTCTGAGCTAGCGTGGCCATCTCTGACGGTGGTTTTGTTCCCATTTAGAAATGAGTCAACTAAGTCAACCTCATCAGCGCTATGATGCTCGTTATTGCAGATGTGATTTTTATTTCATGCCACTGCTACAGGAGTAAACACATTTCAACTAATCAGCCCTGTCCTCCTCTCTCCTTAGAAACACAACCTACTGCAGCAAAGTTGCATTTCCCTTGGAGGTTGTTCCAAAAGACCAACGCTCTTGTGTGAGCCATTCGATAAAACCCACTGAGGAGATGTTCTACTTGGAACACACCAATGAGAAGATCATATGTCCAGATATTGATGGGTTTTACCCTGCTAGTGTAACGCCAACTGTCAAGTGGTACTTTGTAAGAAGGATTTTTGTCTTATCTGGGCAGTGGGGGAACTCAGTGTTGTATCTGAGAAAGCAACGCTTGGCATGAGAATCATGGAGCTATGTTTCAGTGTCTCCCCAGCAGTGAAGCTGTTAATGCAGCTTTACTAATATTAGGAGCTTTGTTTCTATTGAGTTCAAGGATAAAACTGCCCATGAAGGAACTTTAATAAAATTGAGAGCCAATACTGGATTTTTTTTTTGACCAGTATGTGCAAGTAGAGGATGCTCTAGCAGAGATTTAGGAACCTGAGTGCAGCTGCTGGCAGTATAGCTGGCCTGCTATGAAGCAAGGCACTATCCCTGTAAATGAAACTGTGATTTGTATTCCCTCTTCTGTTAAAACCAAAACACGGAATAGCACCCTTTCCAAAATACTTTGAGGTCAGGAAATGAAGTTGTACATCAGGTCTCTGCATGGGTACCCTGTTTGACACAATCCAGCAGATTTCTGAAGATGGAGACATCCTCACCCCACCCTCTGCACTGCTCTGATAACTTGGCTGTTCCCAGCCCTCCTCAGGCTCTTGCCTACAGTATTACTGCTCAATTTTATTAAGTTTTGACCTCGGTGTTTTTCTCTGGGTGGATGCCTTTAGTCAAGAGAGAATGAGAATTCTCAGGGGATGTGCAGCCAGAGCGTTGTGGGACTATGAATTCTCTAACTGCTTATAAAGCACTTTTGGATTTCTAGATAGAAGGTTCTGTATGAGTGAATTTAATAATAGAAAAAGCTGGCAACAAATATATCTGCTGATTAAAAAGAATAAAATTTAAGAAAACCACCACAAAAGAAAAAAAAAAAACAACTCTAAAACCCTTCAGGGAAAATGTACCTTTTTATCCAAGAAATGCTTTAGTTGTACCATTCATTGAAATTCACATCTCAACAATCAATTAGCAGAATGAAACAAAAAGCCCCATAGAAGTAATTTTTCAGGCAAGTCATCCCACGCCTAATAAAAATCATTAAAAATGGTATATGACCGCTGTCTTAAACTGCCCCATTAGGATGTCTCTGATTTGGAAATGTACCATTCAGAAATAATCTCTTAGAAAATGTGCACGTCTTTGGGTTTTATGACAGTCGAGATGTCATCTGCATAACCCCTTTCTGAAAAGGCATCTGTAGCTTGGTGCTTGGCAGAGGTTTCCTGCTTCGCCTGACAGAAAGAGCGGAGTCATTAAGGTTTTGGTACTCCAGATGCTTGTTTGCCAGTTGCTGATTTGGAGGCCTTATTCTCAGCTGAAGTCAGTCAGGGTAGCTTGACTGGTCTCAAAAGAGTCAGGCACACAGACATCAATGGGGGACGTGTCCTTTTAGTGTCCATTTGGGAATACATTATCATTTTCTTCTTGTCTCTTTTTACTTTCACTCTGCTGAGGTGCTCACCTTGAAATTTACTTCTGGATCAGAGGTCTCTGTCTTATAAAATTGCCTGTAATTAAGGTGGGATAAAACTATTAGGGTCATTTACTTCATCACCTCATTTTCAAGGTGAACATACCAGTTTGTATTCCAACATGCTCAAAGTTCACGTTCTAGGTCCAACCTACATCACAATCCCAAGTATCATGTTCATAGTTTAAAAACAGACCTTTGTAGTAATATCTTTACTTTTGAATCCCAAAATTCAAGTGTTTTTCTGCCTGACTCCAGAATTGCAACTCTGTAGATGGCTTCAATGAGCGATACCCCCAAGGACCCAGGCTTGTCATCGGCATCGTCCGCAGTGTGTACGAAGGGAATTACACTTGTATTGTGACATTCAAGGACCACGGAAGAACCTACAATCTCACCAGAACCATAAAGATGAAGGTGGTGGGTAAGAATGACTTTAAACTGTGTAAAAGGCAGGTGGATAGCTGCAGAAGTGGTGGAAACAGCTAGAAGAGTGTCACAAGATCCATCTGTGGTTGTGCTCAGTCTGCATTCCCCAACTGACCTGGTGTATTTTGGCTTGCTGGGGTCAGTCTCGTGTGACTGCCCAGGACATATTGCACTGGAGATGCTACCCGCTACCATGTCAAATGCCCCAGACACCACAGAGGATGGCCAGGCTTAGGCTGGTGAGGCACAGCCCATGAGATGGCCAGGGGTACCCTCTGCTGGCACACGAATGCATAACCCTGGCACTCTTGCTCCTTTTTGTCTCCAGTGCCCTTTGCTTGTCATTATTTGTAGGGTTTTCCTATTATAGCCAACTTGTCTCAGTCTTCTTGCTGTCTCAAAGCCCCATGTGCTGAGGCTGAGACTGTTAATTGGTCAGGCAGGGCTCCAGTTACCCAACCCAGTGCTTGGACAGGTCTGTCCCAGGCACAGGAGCTCAGTCTACCTGCCAGGGAATTGTAGACAGAGCTTAAAACATAGCGAACAGTAGAGCACATGCTGAGTCCCATGGCAACTGCTGCTTTAAGAGCTGAATTAAATACTTGCAACAGGCTATGATGTTTGTGTTTTGTTTTTTAGAAGCAGCAATAAGAAGCAACAGGTACGGGTTGTGTCTTGTGGGAGATGAGAGGAGTATGGAGCTCTTCTGATGTGAGAGGCCCTAAAACTTACGGAAACTTTGAAGGAGCGTAAAAATCTGGGTCTGGCCCTGAGTTTGGGGATTAGTATTAGATTCCTCTTTGCATGGAACTCTGCAGTAGGATTGTACCACAGGTTAGATTGGGGCACATGTAGTGGGGCATAAGGACATCATGAGGGAGGCTGCAGGGACCCCAGGTTCTCACGAAGTCCTGGTCCCCATGGAGGGCTCTCTGTTTTCTCCCGCAGGATCTCCAAACAAGGCCTTGCCACCACAATTCGTCTCTCCAAATGAGAAAGTTGTCTACGAACTGGAAGCAGGTAAATAGCAGTGCTTGCTGCCTGCTGTCACTGCCCTGGCAGGATGGGAGACGCAGGCAGGCACAGCAGCTCACCCCTTCCACTGCATCCCCTGTGCTTTCCCTTGCAGAACACATGAGCTGCCACAAGTTGCCTGTCTGACACTGTGGGGTGCCAGTTCTCAATGCCAGAGTAAGAGAGCACAGCTTTAAAAGTTCATTTTTGCAAGCAGAAATAAATATAGATATTCAAGTGTGGAGATGCAGAACTGCAGCTGTAGAGGAAATGGGCACCCTCAGCTGCTTAGAAAAATTCCTGTAGGGCCTT
Source organism: Mesitornis unicolor (assembly GCF_000695765.1). Taxonomy (NCBI): domain Eukaryota; kingdom Metazoa; phylum Chordata; class Aves; order Mesitornithiformes; family Mesitornithidae; genus Mesitornis; species Mesitornis unicolor. The sequence continues at coordinate 26,042 of NW_010169316.1, forward strand.
GTCTCAGCCCTGTCCCTGGCTGGGGTTTGCTCCAACTCTCCTTCCTTCAGCCTCTCAGTGGCTTCAGCCTTCTGGGCACTTCTTGCTCATCTCCTCTCCCTTTTTGGCTGATTGCTTCCTAATTAATGATAGCTTTCCTTTTGCTGGCCTCACAGCACTGTGTAATGGGGTACCAGACTGCTTCCCCCACCCCATCTGTTTAGACTGAGAGCTCTTTGGAGTAATTCTCTATATTGAGTGGATCACGTCCCATTACGTTGCTGCAATAAATGTGATGCCAACGATGATGATTAGCAGCAGAACCTTCACTTTAAGGCACAGCTTTTTTGGCTCAGGAGGTCAGACTTCTTCCATAGTCACTCTATAAGATAAAATCACTTACGGGCTGATCACAAAGTTATTCACACTCCCAAGTCTGATCTTGAGGGGAAGTTAAATGCCTGAATACGTGTTCCCACACCAAAATGTTTTTGTGGAGCTGAATCCTTCGCCTTATGACATTTATTCCCTGTGCAATGGGCATGATCACCACTGCTTGGCTTCCCAGAGAAGTGATTGGCATGGAGCATCTCCTTTCTGGGTGGGTCACTTGATGCAATCAAAGAATTTGTAACACATTTAAGAAGGCGGAATACTTTTTTCTATTTATTTGTCTGTCATAAATCAGCGTGTCCAGGTTGTTAAACTGTTATCAGATGTCTGAAGGTGGATGTTCCAGAAGGGCGGCAGAGCTCAGGCTCTGGAGCACTGGAAAGCACAAAAGTCAGGGTGATGCCGTTCCTGCTTTGCAATACCTCACCATGGTCCTTTCTTCCCAGGAGATGACCTTGTTCTGTCCTGTGAGGTCTTCTTCACCTTCCTGAAGGACTCCCGAACTGAGGTGTGGTGGACCATAGATGGTAAAAACACAGATGATATCATGGACACCAAGATAAAAGTCACACAAAGGTAACATAGTGACATGAACCTTTGTTTGTATCTAACCCTCTCCTGGGCCCTGCAGAGGTCTATGGCTGCAGACATACAACAGTCCTGTTTTCCTTTGCAAGGGATTGCAGAGTCCTCACAGTTTTATTTAGAGGAATGTTCCCCAATAGTGTAAATGATAAAAATGTTTCAAAAAACAGGCTGAGAACAAAAATGTAGTCTTATAGATCGTATTGGTTAGGAGGAATAGAGATTCAGTTAGATGGAGAACTCAAATGAGATTGAGTGTCCTGTTTGCTGGGTTTTGAATTGCACATGGAAGGCAGTTGCTGTTCCAGTCAGTTGCAAACCTATGTAGAAAAAGAAAAGACAAAAAGAAATAAGGTTACTCCTATTTCGCAGATATCAGTTCAGGCAGAGAGAGACAAAGTGCTCACCCAGGACTGCACAGGGAAAGTGATGTGGGCTCTGAATCCTGAGTTCATGAGATCTTCCTGCTTGGTAGGCAGGAACTTCCTTTATATCTAAAATGCAATGTAACGCAGCTACAATGAGAAAATTAGGAGTGGCAAAATAAATATTAAGGAAAATCAGATAAAGGAACAGCTGCAGCTGTATTAAAATCTGAAGTGTGTATCGATTTATAAATATCAATTTAGGTGTTATGCTTTAAAAAAAGAGTTGGGTTACATCAGGGTAAGGAGTATTTGTCACTGAGAACTTGCTGTGGTTTCATACCTGTAATACTCTATTTTCTCTCTTACAGTGAAATTACTAGAGATTTTGAAGACAAAACTGTCATAAGGACTCTAACAGTTGCAAAAGCCACATCAGAGGACTTGAAACGGAATTACACGTGCTATGCCAGAAACGCCAAAGGCGAGGACCACAGCCAGGCCATAGTGCGAATAAAAGGTTAAATACTTGCATGGTGTATGTGAAATAGTGTAGATGTGTGAGGTTTTCTGATTAAGGTGGATATTTCCACCCCATTATCATCCTCATCTAAATCTTCAACACCTGCTTGCTGTAGGTCAGACCTCCTCTCTCCCATAAGGGATGCCTGTGTTTGTTCTACATATGTGATTCTTCCAGGATGATAATGTTTGTCCATGTTGTAGAAGCAAATCTAAACTCTTCAGATTCTTTCTCTGTCCAGCAGTGCCTAAATGCTGTTTTCCTGTGTCTGCTCCTGGGCAGCTGAGTGGGTTTGCTCTGAGCAGACCTGGTTGATTACCGCCCCTCCTTTCTGCAAAATCATTCAGTATCCATCCCTGACCACTGCTGTCAGGGGAACCTCAAGCTAAGCTCATTGCAGACCATCCCACTGTGCATAGGAGCATTAAACATGCCAGAACATAACCCTTCAGCACTTGTCTTCCAGTTTTTAGCAAGTAGCTGTATATGTTGGCTCCAACTTTTTCATTACATTAGGTTATATATGTTTCTTGCTTTTTCTGGATGATTTCCCTCTCCTCATGTACTTCTGCTGCTCATCACCTAATGAAAGTTGCTAAATTCCTTCCATTTTCTTTTTTTTCAAATTCAGTTTCTAATAAAACTCATCAAATCTTGAAATTTGTCAATATTTCCACTCACTGCTCTTCATCTACCGTGCAGTTTGCCAGTATGCATGTCAGCTGAATCACCATAAAAACGGAGTTGTCCAGGGATACAGTTAGAAAACTTATTTTTCTGTCCCTAACACAAAGAAACAGCAGTGGTGTGACATGCACTGTGTGAGTTGGAGGGGGGCCTGTGATGTTCTGGCTCAGCGTCCACAGGTTGTCCTATTTGTTTGCAAGCATTTCAGCTTTGCTGGAATGAACTCTGATTCCTCTTTCCTAGTAGAAAATGATCAAGCAAAAGATGCTCCTCTTTCTTTTCAAACCCAGTAGTAGCACCAAAGTACACCGTGGAGCTGGTCTGTGGCCTGGGGGCAACCATCCTGCTTGTTGTGGTGCTGATCGTCATCTATCACGTTTATTGGCTTGAGATGGTCCTCTTTTACCGGGCGCATTTTGGAACAGATGAAACCATTCTAGGTAAGGAGCTAAAGGGCTTGCATTTATTTTATCCTGCTACAGGCCAGACCCTTCATTTTTGTATAGGAATTTTTATATAAGCTATTTTTAACCCTCTTCACAGCACAATGACATTTTGACTTTCCATTTCTATACCTGCATTCAGTTATGTGGGTCATTCTAGAGCAAAAGGAGTCAGGCTTGGGTTAGGGGAAAGGAGAGAGAAGTCCTCTATATTCTCTGCAGATGTGAAGCATGGACATGTTGGGCACCCTGGGGTGCTGCCCTGCTTATGACGAGCTGTTTTACCTGATCTAGACGGTCAAGATAAGCCATCAGGTTTCAGAAAGTCCCTGGTTTCTCTGGTGACTCTGTGTAAGGCTTCACAAATCCAGGGTAATTTGTTTTAAAATGTGGGAAGGCATCCAAAAGGATGGACCTGGAAATCACCCTTCTGTCCTCAGTTCTTCCACAGCTTCCCTACATCACTGAGAATTCATCTCTTGGGACTCTGAGCTGAGATTTCTTCCTGTATGGGATGAGGAGCCTTCACAAGTTGTGGTGTGAACCTGTCAAGGGGGTGCGGTGGCTCTCGGAGGGCGTAGGCAGGGTGCAAGTCTCTGTCTGGTGGGACTGCTCCTGTGGATAGACAGCAGTGAGGGGAAGCAGTATCGGGGATGTCACAAGACAAAAGGACTCTGGACAGAATGGATTGGTCAGCTCGCTGCAGTCTCACACCTTCAAGGACCTAGCAGTGTCTGGGTACCTGCACATTCAGGCTGCATAGTCAGAGAGGCAACACTGCTGTCTTGTAACTATGGAAATGGATGTGCCTTAACCCGCAGCGTCTGGGCTCAAAGCGAGCCTTTGGATCTGCTTTTTGCATGAAGCAAAGCTCAGCATGTGCAGCATCACGAGTGTCTCTTCTGCCGTTTGTGTTTCTCTGCATTCAGACGGGAAGGAGTACGACGTGTATGTGTCCTACGCACGCAACGCGGAGGAGGAGGAATTTGTGCTGCTGACGCTGCGGGGAGTCTTGGAGAATGAGTTTGGGTACAAGCTGTGTATCTTCGACAGAGACAGCCTCCCAGGGGGAAGTGAGTATTTCCCAGGGCACTGTGCTCCATGCGTGTCCTCAATTTATTGTTCTTTGAGGTACTAATATTGATAGAAATGGGCCTATCCAGACTAACTTTATCCTTTCTTTTTTTCCCCATCTCCATTAATGATCCCCTGTTGTTATTTTCTAATGTTTTTGCTTTACGTGACAATGTCGCAGATGCTCCAGGCTTCCCAAAAAGGCTGTGGTGGGCAAGTGGTGGTTGTTGGTTGTTTCAGTTGCTCTGTGCAGGAGTGATTGATCTATCAACATGAGGGAACCTTCATGCAAACCCTCTGAGCTGCCTTAAAAAAAGTCAGAACTACAAAGAAAAGACGTGGGTGGGAAGGATGAGACTGGATCAGACTGGTAGCTCACAGAGAGTAATGGTGAGTGCCTGTAAAAAACAGGAGTGTCTGCTTCAGAGAGGTGTGGAGAGCACCATGCCAACATCAGTGAGAAGATAACGTGCCCTCCCAGAAGGCCTCCCACTCACCCTCATTAATTAGAGAGTCTGTGTCTAACATGGCATGCAATTAAGTTGCTGTGATTAAGAGTACTTTGGTGCAGGTAGTGAGACTCATCTCCTCATTAAAACGTAGATTTTTTTTTTTTCACTGTTTCCAGTGTAATCGTACAAGGTTCTGGACACAGTGTGTGAGGGATGCAGGGAGTCACCAAGACTGGAAGTTTGCGAAACTCTCCAGAAATGCTCACAGTCACACAAGTGCCAAACAAGGGCACAAATTTAGCCAGCACTCCAAATTTCCGGTGTCCTGGGGGCTGCGTTGGCTGTGTCATCTCTGACGCCTGCTCAACGCCTGAACTTTTGCCAGTGCAGACTGCCCCACTTTGAATTCACACATCACCCTCCTGTTCCCTTTGCTGATTCTTGCCATCCTTCCTCTTTGGAGGGTCTCATTTTCCTCCCAGCATAGCTCTCCCGGTCTCCTGGAGCACTCCCATCCATGCTCACCGTGGCAGTCACCACCAGCATCAATCCAGCACTGGAGCACTGCCGGAGTGGCTCATCATTGCACTGCTGGGGCATCCCCATTGCTTCTTAGCTGGGATTTAACTAATCTCCTTCCTGAGGAAGCAAGGCGGACCAGGAAATAGCTTTTGGCAGCTGGTTTCATGCCTCCAGAGTGTGCATCTGTGTCATGGGTAGAGAGTTATGTTGTCCTTCATGAAGAAACAGTAGGAGATGGATTATCCTGTGAGTTTGCTGACAGGAGCTAATCAAATGTGCTTGACAGCTAGATGAAGTTGCCTGTCAGCGTTATTTTATTCTCTCTTGTATTTTCTGACCAGTCAAGAGCGTTCCCTTGTCAATGAATTGTGAAAGGTGCTGCAGCAGAGAGGGCAAGCGCTGGGATTCACACTTAAAAGGAATTTTCACATTAATTACAGAAAGGTGCCTAAGGACAGTCTGCCTGCAGGTGTTAGCAAATCAAAGAGGATCCACAGTTACCATGACATGTCTCCAGCTTGAAGGGTGTCACTTTTAGGACACTTCATTAAAAGTCCTCAGAGCAGTTTACTTGTCACTTCGAGAAACACTCAAATCTGCTTTCATCGGTGACAGCAGCAAGGACAGCTGGATGAGTAACAGGAGTTAGGGTGGGGGTATTTCCGCAGCAGATTAACCCGTGAGGACACTCAAGGAGGGTGTAAATACTTACTGTGTGTGCTTGGCGTGGGGAAACTGAGGCAAGAGGTGCAAAGAGATTACCCAGAGTCATTCTGGACATCTGCCAGTGGAGGATGTAAGTGTAGGCATTTGGGCTTCCCAACGCCTCCTCAGGCTCAGTCTTTTCCTTGAGGCTGTGTGTTGTCCAGCTGGTGATTTTCCTGCTTTTTACCACTCACCAGAAGGAAGCCAAATCTGAGCCTACCAGAGCAGCCCTCTTGGAAACGCATCTGTAGGCAGCTTTGAGCTGAGAGTAGAAATGTCGCTGTATAGGGCAGTGGGTAGCTGCCGTGGTGTAGGAGGCCCTACCTGTAGAGAGGGCCTCCAAGGGATTTTATTGTCCCTTTCAAGAGACGCTTGGTGTCACACAAGCAGCTCCGCAGCACGTTCTCAGCCATCTCTAACCACCTCAATGTTTCTTTCTCCCAGTTGTCACAGACGAAACCCTGAGCTTCATCCAGAAAAGCCAACGTCTGCTTGTTGTCCTGAGCCCCAACTACGTCTTGCAGGGGACACAGGCCCTGCTGGAGCTCAAGGCTGGCCTAGAGAATATGGCCTCGAAGGGCAGCATCAAAGTCATTCTAGTGCAGTACAAAGCCATCAAGAAGAGCAAAGTGAAGGAGCTGAAGCAGGCCAAGGCGGCCTTGTCTGTCATTAAATGGAAAGGCGAGAAGTCCAAGTTCCCAAAGGGCAGGTTCTGGAAGCAGCTGCAGGTGGAACTGCCAGTGAAAAAAATGAACAGGAGATTGAGCTTTGATGGGCTCATGCGTATCCCTGAAAAATGTTTGATACCATCAGAAAACAGAAAACAGACCCCCAAAATCCATGGGTTAGGCAAGGGAGTTGGCAGGAACTCAGGGTTTTTGCCATGAAGAACTGTGTCCCAAGCATTTCAGAGGACAGTCGTGCCTTCCTGCAGCTTTTATTTTATACTTTCTCTTCTGCCTTGGCAGTAGAGAGACCAAAGATGCTCACACCTCCTCCCTGCAAATGCACGTCCTTGTCATCAACCACATCCTGGGTTCAAGGTCTAATTTTGGGGTATCCAAGTGGGATGCAGCCAGTACCTTGTGATAACATGGTATTTGTATAGGCCAGTACTCTGCAATCCAGTTCCTGTGGGACCTTCATTAGTATCCAGGACAGAGCTCCTTTCCACTCCTGATTGGCTTTGCTCCCTCACTCCACGGTTCCTGTTGCTGAGGCTGGGGAACAGTTCGAAAGGTGGCTCGGGTACAGTGCATTTCCACATGTCCCAGATCACTGATCTCATCCCGTCACTGTGGGATCACAAAATGCTTGGGTGGAGGAGCGTGGACTCTTGAGGCTCCTCGTCTTTGCTCCCTACATTTCTGTAGGAGCAGGTGCATTCAGATAGTTTGGAAATGTGAAATGGCTGTTAAAAAAAGAAAAAGCTCTGCAAGGTGATATTTGTACTGTAGCATTTCTCCTAATGAGTGGTCAGTCTCTGGGACTCTGCAGTCTCTTGAGCAGATCCTTCAGGGCTGTAATGCTCCTAATCCAGGGGAAACCTCTCATTAGTGCAAGCCATGAAGCATGGCTGGGAGATGCTTCTTTGTGTCGTGATTTAGAGCTGGGCCGACCACTAAATCCTGGGCAGACGCTCTCTAT
>NW_010169317.1:0-577 GCF_000695765.1 Mesitornis unicolor
ATCAACATTTAATTAAATTATTATTAACTAGAATATAGAAATTATATAGAATTTAATAATAAAAATAAGTTTTCACAGCAGGATATACCACTTCCTATTAATTTTTAGTTAGAAGAAACTTCACTATTGACATTTAATTCTAGACATTTAATTAAATTCTAGAAATTCAGAAGTTTTCATGGCAGGATGTGCCACTTACGATGCATTTTTCGGTGTTGTGATTCCTGGAGAAGGGGTAAAACGCTCCCACTTGCATCCATCGCCTGCAAAGTTCTTCCGTGGTGTCTTCAAAGAAGCCACAAATATCTGCTCCAATCTTAAAATTAAAAAGAAAATGCGTTGTTTGAGAAAACTCCAAACTTTACCAAAAATAGAAACCTCCAAGGACTGAGGTACCGAGGTTTTAAATTTTCTTTTCAGTTCCATTTCAATTCATTTCTAACAAATTTTCATCCTAAATTTGCCCCATTATTTTCCTCTGGCTGAATTTAAAGAAATTTTATCTATAATATTAAATATTCTCGTATTAGTTCTATATTTTACATATTTATCCAGAATTTCAGAAGTTTCCGAGCTT
>NW_010169317.1:771-1041 GCF_000695765.1 Mesitornis unicolor
GAGCTTTTTTTTTTGGTGACAGACGTAGCCAGTTCAATACAGATTTTTTCTACGTCTTTCTGGGGTTTTTCTTCTGCAGCCAAGGTCTGGGATTAATTTCACAGCCCAGCAATCTGAAGGCAGAATAATTTAAATTTAGGTAGTACAGAAAAATAAATTTGAATTAAATTTTAATTAAATTTTAATTAAAGTTTAACACCGCTCACTGGTCTCTTTCTCCCAGAGGTTTCTCTTCCTGTTTGGTGCTAATACGCAAATATTAGCAAAGTA
>NW_010169318.1:0-28276 GCF_000695765.1 Mesitornis unicolor
AATTGATGGTGAACAGGAGGAAATCACTATACTCTTGGAAATGGTTTGATTTAGGAGTTGGTTAAAGAGAAAGGATGAGGACCCCTCCACAGGACCCGTTGATCAAAAGAGCAAACCAACCTTCAGGTGGAAACCTCAGGACAAGCTGCAGTTTTGAAAGTGGCCATTGGCTGTCAGTGACAGAGCTCAAGTCTTTCAAGTGAGAAATGTCGCTTTCATACTATCAAATACATCCCTGTGCTTGAACTGGCATGACTGAACTTACTCAGTTTGGGATATTATATCCAGATTTTAGCCACAGGACAAATATCCCTTTTTTGGTTTTGATAACAACCAGTGTGAGTTGAAATGACACCTGCTAGAAAGAAGCCCTGGATAACTGCAGGCAAGTCCAGTTAAGTGCTGCTCAGAAAGGGATTGACAAGACTGAGACGCTTCATCTCTCTAGCCAGGAGCTTTTCCCCTGAAAAACTTCACCTTGCCATTGCCCATCCCCAGATATCAACCCAGAGCTTTTATTTTCCTCCTAGTACGGTTTGTAGAGAGCATCCTGAAAAAATAGCTGCTCACTGAATAAATTTTTTCTGTGACAGATAAACTGAAATCTGCTATTGAGCCCTTCTGGGCTGAGGGTTCAGTGGAGCTGTAACACATTGAATTTTGCTGCTTTTCTGCCAAGGAGGTTTAGTTCCAGCTGAACCATAGCAAGTACCTGCTGAGGCAATCTGAGTTTGATGGAAAGTGCCTGACACTTGCTGAAGACCTCAGCCAGGACATTTTTTACCTGTGAGAGGAGAAATTTCTGGAAGGTGAAGTGCAGAAAAGAGTAGAAGCTGTTCCTGAGCATTGGCAGCTGAGCTGAACCTGTTCTGTGAGGCACAGGTCCTGCTGCAGTGCTTGAATGTTTGCTCAGACCACTGGTTTAGTGGGATTGGGCGAGTGAACCTACCAACATATTGCTGCAAGGACTTTACTACCAGACTTCTTTAGGCTAATTGCTGCGGATTTTGATAGGTGGCAGTGGTGGTAGGCTTGGATACCTTGTGATCTGGGTGCTATGAGGGATATGTGCTATGAATTAACCCTGCTAATTGTGTGGTGCATATTGAGCCTTTTGGTCTCTTGAATTTTAGGCCTTTCAGCAGTGTGGGGAATTCAGAAGTGGTTTAAGGTGTGCAGGAGGTAGAAGTGGGTATTCGGCGGGCCCTTTGGGATGGAGACTAGTGTGGATGGCTGTGCTTAGAGGAAATTGGGGTGATGTTGCCTCAGATGGCCCCTTTTGGCCTTATATTGTGTCTTTCCCACCCTATAGTACCAGCAGGACAGCAACTGTGTCCAGTGCCCAAGTCTTTACTGCCATATTCATAGGAGCCCTTGGAAATACCACTGCAAGGTGGGGAGGAAACTCATGGTAGGACAGAAAAATATAAAATTGCCTCTAAATACTGACAGGACTGCATCAAAAATGCTGCTGTGTGGTGGTTTATACATGGTGCTGGGGTTTCTGGTTTGGCTTACTGGTGTGGGGAGGTCTGGGGCTGAAAGAAGGAATGCTGGTCTCTGCCAAGGGCACTAGTGATACTGTGGCTTGTTAAGCAGAGCTGTTTCCAGGCTGGGGTAGCATTGGCTCTGCTTCTGGAGGAGTTTCAGAAGAAAGCTGGTTGCTTCCCACCCTTTGCTTGGCTGGGGGGGAGATCCCAACTGGTGGGTCTCAGCCATCTCTATGCAGATTGCTCAGGGTGAGGTACAACCTCCTTGTCATGCTCCATAGCCCTGTGCTCCTAAACTGCAGCCTGGGATCAGGGTAGGGGAGGAGTGAGTCTTGCTTGCCCCTTCTCTCCTGAAATGGCTGTAGAAGGCTGGTGCATGAGCTGGTTGTAAATCAGTATGCACAAGGAAGGTAATTTTCTGCTAGTGGAACCTGCCCTAACCAAGCCCTGGGGGAGGGAGGAGAACTGCAAGTGTCAAGGTGAGACGGAAGAGCAACAGAAGGAGATTTAATTTCCTTCCCAATAATTTTCTCAAGCTGTATAAACTTTCCTTATTTAAAATAAATACTCCCTGAAAACACATTCTGTGTCAGTGGCCCTGTGAAAACACCCCCAGTCACAACCTCTGCCTGTCCTTCGCTTTTGGCCTCAGCCAAAAGCCAGCAGTTTTACATTTTGCTCTATTAAGTTGAGCTGTAAATTTCCTTGCACAAAGTCTCCCAGGCTGTGGAATGAATTTAAGTAAACAGGGTGTACAATAATAGACTTGTGTTAGGGCAGGTTTTTCAAGTGGCCTGTAACTCTTAGAGTAAGTTCTTCTAAATCTCTCCCTGTTAATGGTGGAGAACGTGAGCTTGTCCAGAAGGTGGAAGAAGTCATGGAAAAGCCTGGCTGGTAACCATCTTTGGGATCTTATCTGTGGTCCAGAGAAGAGCATCCAGTGTTTGATAAGAAAAGCATTAATGTGATATGATCTCTTGCCCGGTATTTAACAGTGTTTTTTGGTTCAAGCCTCTAAAGTTGTTAGCTTTTTCTCAGTTTTTTTTCTCATCTCAGTGAGATGCTTATAAGTACTTTGAGTTTTGCCCCTTGTCCTATGACATGCTGAATGCGGACTCTACAATCAGTTTTGAGGAGGAGGTTCAAGCTTCACCTCTAATGGTGAAATTGCTTATTGCTTTGGAGACTATAGGATTTGTACCTTCTCAATTATTTCCCGAGGGAAAAAGATGGGAGGAACTTCTTTGTAAAAGTGTGATGAAAAACAATATTCTGTTTCATGTTTGTAGGCATCATTGTTCTGAGACTCCTGAAATTCTGCCTGCTCTGTGTACAGAGGTGCTGTATGTGTTTCTGCTTCATATCCCCAAGGAACCTGAAGGGGTTCTGGGGACATTATGAGGTGTTCATGTTTCCTTCTGGGCAAGGAAAGCATCTCTACTGTGAATGCAACCTATTTATCTCAGATCATTGTCCAATCTTCGGCTAAAAGCAGGCTCAAGATGAACATGATCTAGAAGGTTGTGAGTGAAGAAAGACTGATCCTACTTTACAAGCTAGGCAGTCTTCCTACCTGATGCTTCTGTGGTAGATTTTCTCCCATGAGCTCACAGTTAAAATGCACATCTGGTTGGTGTCTTTGAGTCATCTTGTAAAGGGTACTTGAACATTAGATAAATAGGAAAGGAACTTCTGGCTTATAGACAGCCCTTTCCTGAAAAAAAGGTTGTAGGCAATAACTTGGTATAAAAGCCCACAAATAGAGGTTTCTTTAGACTCCCCTGGGTTTGGCTATGCTGTCTGGTTATCTAAGCTTTCACCAGCTGCCTCTTGTAAAACTGCAGGCAAAGTGGTTCTAACTTCTGCTAAGCTGGAGGGGGGCAAAGGGGGGGCAAGAAAACATCTTTAAGGCCCTTATCCAGAATTCAGTAAAACCAATGGAAAACCTCTGAGCCCAGGAGATGTTGGATTGCTTCCAAAGTGTGGAGAGCACTGGAGGAAAGCTGAGCCCAGCTTATGTTAGATCTAGAAGCCAAGGGAAATTCTCCACTCCTGGGAGTGCAAAAAACTCCCAATAAAGTCTGGATCTTAGTGCTGGAGCAAGTCATTGACCCAAAATTGTAGAAATTAAGATTTAGGGAATAGAATGAAGATAAAGGTTTGTATGCTGGGGTACTTGAGCAGCTCATGAACTGGACATTTCCTCTGGGTCTTTTGATATATCCCCTATTAGATAAAAAGAGAGTAACTGCTTCACGAGTCCTGCTGCTGGCTTGACCTCCACTATCTATTGCTTCTCTTCGAAAAAAGTGTTTGGACACAGAACTCCCAGTAGGAGAGTAACAAGGCTTAACTCGGGTGTTTTTGCAGCAGCTAGTCCCAGAAGATATTGAGAGAGTTTCTTGTGAAACTGAGTGGTTCTGGACCTGCAGTGTAACTGGTAACATAAGAATTAATTTGCCAAGCTGAATGTAAAGGCAAAATGAAGTGTTTGCTTTGGCATTCGGAAGCATGGGGATGCTACAGAGAGAGAATTGCCAGTTGGCTGGTCACCAACCACTGATCATAATATAAAACTGTAGCGTGAGCCCCCTTCCTCCCCCCCCACTTCTTGACAACCTGTACAACTCTTTTTTTAGAGGAGGAGGGAATTCTCATGGTTTTAAGCAAATCACAACTGACTCAGCCTAAGCCCAAGGGTAGAATGGCAAAGGCTTGATGGATTAAGTGTCCTGGAACAACTGGCTACACAGCTCTTTCTTGTTTCCTGGCTGTGAGGATTGTCCTTTTGATCAGATTATTCTCCCTACTGCTTTCTGGGTTGTAAATCCAGATTAGTCATGGCAGGGTGGCAAACAATTAATGGAATAGGAGGTTAAGCCCTGGGAGTGTGAGCAATGGCCTCTGGGGAGTGAATACACCCTGGTGGCCAGGTGAAGTGAGGACATCTTACTTGAGGCCACCTGCCCATAAATTTGCTGTTTGGGAGGATTGAGAGCCTGAGACTCCCACAACAATCCATATTTCAGTAATCTGTATATTTGACCTTCATTGCTGCTTAATTGCACTGCCAAGGTCATCATTACCCTCAAGATCCACTGGTTAACTGGTCTTTGACAGTATTAATCAACTGCTGTTCAACTCCTCTTGCGTATTGATGATCTCTACTGTAAGCTGACTTTCTTGCTTCTCTGCTCATACAAAGGTCAGGAAGCTAGGGTGTTTCTATTGGTCTCTGAAACCAGAAGAAAACACCCCTGAGTGACTTGTCAGGTCTTCAGAAACCATGAGGAGGTGGGTTGTCAACCTCAACATGAGAAGACAAAGGCTTAACATGCAAGGGACAAAGCATCCTGATTCCCAGACAGCTGTGCTGAGGGATGTCACAACTCTTTGCTTGTCTGAGAGCCTTTACCAGCTGCCAAGCTCGGGTCAGACTGACAGGCTTGCTTTGAAGGCCAGTTAGGGTTATACCCAAATAGCTTCTGCTGTGGCTTCTAATGCAACTGCTACTACAAAATGATCCATCTTCAAAGGTGATGTCTTTGCAAAGGATGAGATGGCCATGTACAAATATTGGCTGCCTAATGCATATCCAAGTCTGCTGAAAAATGTAATTTTAAGGCAGTACTTTAAGTCAGTAAACTTGCAACATAATTTGTTTGGGTAGGGTCCTGAGCCTGTGTAGCTCACTGCTGGAGCTAGTAAGTGATGCTGTGTGAATTTGCAGGTTTATTTGCAATGAACTGATTTCCCTGATTAAGGTAGCTCATGAACACAGCTGCTGCTTGGTGCATGGCTTTTTGACATCAGCAGTGTGTTATACCGGGGTGAGATTGGCCTTCTCTATATTGTTGCTGGTTGCAAGAATTTACCATCCACCTGTGCTCTGATTTGTGTGTGTAAATCCCAAGTAAGTCCATTAACATCAATAAAGCTGCTTGAATAGATCCCTATCTGAATTGCGTACTGAGGACTTCTCATGTTGCTGCTAGCTATGCAGGTGCAGGGATGTGGTTGGGTTCAGCTGGGAAACATAATGCCATCCAAGTGTGTGTCTAGCATGCAAACAACAAGAAAATGCTGAGCTGAAACCACAATGCTCATCTAAAGGGCTGCTATCAAGCTTTCAAGGGAAGATTTTTCTTTGCCATCTTAAAATATTTGAACAGGCAGGAATTTCTGAAGAGTGTTTCCCATGTCACTTGTAGTGGGAGAAAATGTCCTGCTCCTTTGTGGTGGAAGAGGTAGTGAACAGAGGAAGATCTGGTTGGTCTCAGATCAGTTTTGATGACAAAGTTTGGGGAAGAAAATGAGATGAGTTTATGGTTTTTATTTACCTCCTCCTCCTCCGCTGTACCTATCCCTTAAACAACTGTATGCAAGGACAAAAGAACAGTAGCTTGATTTTTAACAAGTGTTTATTTTGTAGGCTTTTGAGTGAATTGTGGAAACTAGAAACACAGAGAACAGTGTTAAGGTCATGGTGTGGAGCAGCGCCACCTTGCACTGTTGTGTGTATTTTGAGGGACAAAGGAGTCAGTTGTCCTGTTGCAGCAGTAGCAAAAATGGAGTCACCTGGAAAAAATTGTCCCAGGGAGGTGAGATAGCTTAGTCTTTGGATAAGTGTTCCTCTGACCTGGTGGCTATCAACCCAAAACATCTGAGGCTGACAACTCTTCTGAACCACTTGTGATGTTACTACAGACTCTTGTAAGCAAGTTATCTACACAGATTCTGAACCTCACTAACCTCTTTGTGACAATGAACTCCTGGTAGGAAGGTTTTGTTAATTTTGGGTCACTTGGCAACTTCATGGATGAAAGTACTAACCAGTATCAATTTGGATTGGTTTTGGGAGTGTGGAATGCAGCTTTATTGGCTCTGGTGGAATTTCTCCTGATTAGCAGAAACAGAAGGATTGAAGATACTGCATTGAGTGGTACATTTTTTGAAGCTTACGTTAATGTTTTGAGGACTCCATCATTTAGCTAACATTTTATACCAGCAGGGGAGAAGGAAAGAGGATCACTGGCAAATTTATTATGGGCTGTTAGTGGATTAAGCTAGTTGGCTCCTTGTTGTGAAAGCTAGTGCTTGATTTAAGGAAAAGACTTGTAGCATCCTACTGTTTTCCTTTGCTGGCTGGGTGGAGGGATACTTGTGGCCTGCTCTCAGCTGGTGACAGTTGGGGAAGGAGGAAGAGGAAGCCAGGCTTAAACACTGGAGACACTGGGCATCTGTGTTGCTGTGCGGCTGTAGGTACTCACGATCATTTCTGCTGTGTCTATGCATAACCACTGTGTCCTACAGGTTTCCTTTATGGCCAGCTTCTCATTATATTCAGACATCTGAAAATGGTCAATGGTGGATTGGATAACCTGGCTCCATTTTTCACTGTTCTTTTTTCTTGATGGTGACATGTCCATCTGAGCTGGAAGAAAACAAGACAAAAGGTAAAGCACCACCCTCTAACCCCCTAAACTAAATCATGACCCTCTCCATATCCTTCATACTACAGAAAACTGTAAATACTGTCTTTGGCATGAGCAAAGCATGTTTTAGGGTGTAACGTTCAGAGTTGGTGGTTAATGTGAGGAAGTGTTGAAAAATGTCAGTTTGGATCTGATATTCATCTGCCTTCCAGAGCCCCTGAAGCAACTACTGCAGTAGTTGCAGTTCGGGTGTCTCATGTGTCTATTTTTCATGAACAGGTTTCCCACCTGGTCTGTCTCTCCCATGGCAGACCATAGCTGTAGGTCTCCATTGGGTATTCTGGCTGTTTTTCCCACAGGCTAATGCAAACTACCCCAGGAGATGGGAAGGGGGCAGGAGTCTGTACAGAGGGGAAACCAAGGGCTGACTAAAACCTTGTCTGCATCTACATTTGGAATGGCTTTTTGCTAATAACACCAAATAGTCTTGACTTCTTTTTTTCATTTGGGAAGAATGTGTTGTGGACAACTTCCCTTGGTGTTAGATGGTGGGGTGTCTTCTGCAGAAATGCCACCTGTAAGGAGGTGTGAAGAAAGGGACCATTAAAATGAAGAATTCCTTTCCAGCCTTAATAATCTTGTAGGTGTACGCAGGCTTTCTAAAAATAGCTGCCTCACGTTGACTGAAAATGGGATGCCCCAGGCATTTGACTCTGTGCAGCTCCCCTTCTTCTTTCCCTGTGTTTGAAGTCGAATGCTTATGGATGTTTTTTAGCTTATCGTAAACCCATCACAACTGGCAGTACTCCACTGTTCCAGGGCTGAGGGTTTTCTTTCTCAGCCTCCACCCATGCATGTACCTCTCAGGAAAAGATCATGTGAAATCCTCTGCCTGCCTTAAAGAGAAGATTGTCACTTCACCATGTCTTAAAGATCATGCTTAGCATTTATTTCACTGAGAAATTTTCCCACCTTCTGAAGAGCCTCAGACACTGGCTATGCCCTTGATCTCAGCAGCTGCTTTCCTGTGACAGACTTGTTCTTGTGGCCTTTGGTCTCTTCACTGAACCCTAAAGCTTGTCCTAAGGGGCTGGATCAGCTTGTGAAGAGGACGCTGTTTCTAGGAGTCTTTCTATTTTAAGTGTTCCTCTCCCACAGATCACAGGGAGAAGAAAACTCGCTCTTGCTACCTGCTGAGTTTTAAGAAGTTGTTGCACCATCAGCAACAGCTCAAGGTGTCCCATGCTGACCTTGTTATCTGTGACATTGTGCTGTGAGGGACCTTAGGGGACAGATCTGGCTGGGAAATAACTTGGCAGGAGGAAAGGGCATTTAGAAAATGCAATTTGGTCCACAGCATGGCCCTATGATTGTGAGGCCTGCACAGAAGCTGCAAGGCACTATGATGTGGGCAGGGATGCTACCAGGAAAATGTAGATACTAATAAATAACCAGGTGACTTCAACAGATCTGTGCTGAAATGTCTGGGTTAGGTGTGCATATGAGCACCAGAAGACTCCAAACAGACAGTTGGAGGCTGGAAAAACACAGTGGGAAAGATGTGGACCCCATTACACCCCCCAGGTGTGAGCTATGGTCCTAGGTAGAGTCAGGATGCTATTCTGAACTCGGGTCTGACTGCTTCATCTGAGCTTAGTGGGGGCTGTTTTATAAGCCACGTTTCAAGGAGTTGAAGGAACTGGTTTCTGCATAGGTGTATGCTTCCAAGTGAATTATATCTGAAGGCTGAAGAGGTGTGCAGCCTCCTGGCTGGTGCTGTGTATGGCTCCATGGATGGAAGTTGTGTGCAGAAGCTGGGAGACACAGACTGACCACAGCTGGAATGATCTGTTGAAAATGGTGATGCTATCCCTACTGCTTATCCACAGATCACTAGCTGGTGCCCAAGGTCTTGACCAGCATGTCTGAGCTAATTTTGATTTGTGTGATGAGCAGACAGAGAAAAGCACCCCGGATCAGCAGCATGATCATGGCATTGTGCTTTCTGGAACAAATTTTGCTGAACAGGCCATGTAAATGATGGACTGCTTCTCCACCAAGCATCTTACACCCCAGCACAAACTAACCCTCTCATATAATGAGTGGATGTGACACTGTGGGACACGGTTTAGTGGCCATGGTGGTGTTGGGTTGATGGTTGGAATTTTCCCATAATTGACACCCTGATCCCAGTGTGCAGGCTTGAGGTTGCCAGTCTCTGCATGTGAAGGCAAGCATGGGATCTCCTGTGAATCCCCACCATGCTTCTGCCGTGGGAGCCATTGAGGAGACATACGCAAGAGAAGAGTGGAGATAATGTATACAAGGTGGTTTTAGGGTGTGATTTCCACTTAGTGGGAAAAAAAAAAAAGAAAAGCAGTGGAGCAAGAAAGGTCTTTACTTTAGGAAATCTGTACATTTTCTTCAAAAATATTCCAAGAAAGGAATAGAGTAGAATGGATAGAGAAACAGGGAGGGTAGAGCTTGTGTGCAGGGTATGACATTTTGGAGGGACAGTGTTTCATTCAGCTATCAGGCAGGGAAAGGGACATTCTTGCAGTGTCACAGCAAAGCAGCCCTGCTCTGTCCTACAGATACAAGAGCTCAGCAAGAGAGTACGTGCAGGGGGAGACAGACCCAAATTTAGCTGAATTTCAATGCTTTGTGTGTCCACGGATTGCAACTGGCTTGGATAGCTGTGCCAGACCCCATCACTCTGCGTCCATGTGCTCCGTGTAGCTGTAGAGATGGGCGAGGTCCATGGTCTAAGACCTCTTTTCTGCTCAGTGGCTTTCCAGGGGTGTCCTCAGTGTACTTAACGAGACAGTATAATTCACAAATCTGCTTTGAAACAGTTTGTCTTTCTAAGAGCATTGCTCCCTAGGTCAGGCTCACAGATAACATCAGTGTCTATCATTAAGGGAAGAATGTATTTTGGTGTATGGTGCATCGCAAAAAAGACAAATAACAGCTATCCATGCAGACAGAGGTAATTAAAGTGACAGTCACACTGACAAATAGCTAAGTAAATGGACAGGGCAATTTACTAATGAAATGAGTAGATGGGGAAAATGACAGAAATATGAATTTGCCATTTTCCCAAAAGGTGGTCTTAGCGTGGCTGTGTGTGTTGTGCAATCATTATTAGTCAAACAAGGCTTTGTGTCCTAAATCAGTTGTTACAGACTGCAAAGACATTATTTTTTCCCCTGTGGCTAGAAGCAGAATTGATCCATAACTGGGGTAAGAGTGCAAATTTCTGCCTCTTCAAGCAGAAAGAGGCAGAACTGGGCAGCTAATTCCAGCACTGTGCTGGTGACTATGGGCTGAAGGGCACAATACCTTCAAGGCAAGGAAGTCTGTAAGTAATCTGAGGACAAGCCTAGGAAATGCATCTGTGCTTTAGTCCTATACTTAGTCATGGTCGAAGGTGCAGGAGGAGTTTGGGAGTGTTTATGTGGGCTGAAGTAAAACTGAGAAGCCAGGGCTTGGATGTTCTAGTTATGACTAGGTTGTTCTAATGGCCAAATTATGCTCCCTGCAAGTCTCCAGATGATGTTAAAGTGGAAGGATAGTCCACTTAGTTACAGGTGGTGTAACTACCTATTCAAGGCTGAGAATCTGATATATATCAGCTTCTCCGCACCCCTAGTAAGTTGCTTTGTTTCTAGGACCAACGCAAAAATGGTTTAAGCTCACTCTTAAACAAATATGAGTTTCAGATCTTTGGTTATACACAGCTTGGCTGATAATCAGCTTGCCTGTCTTCCCTACCCCCCACTCTGTTCTATATATTGAGAAAGATCAGAGGTTATTGGTAATATTGGTCTACTTTGGAGCAGAATCTGAGTGCCCAGATCCTGCTAGTTATCAACAAAATGTTTCTTAAAGATAGCTATAAATCTTTTAGTTGTTGTATGTTTACCTTGTTCAAGCCATCTGACGCTATGTGGAGAGTTATCTCTACATTTGCAGCCCCTTAATGCCCTATATACAGGGCCAGCTGATTGTACCTAGAACAGTTGTGTACATGCAGCTGGTTTTGGGGAAAAAACAGGGAAAATCAGAGTTGTGCTGCTTTATAAGTGGAGCTTGGGCTGATTTCTATGACTTAAAGGAACAGGCACTTAGTGCTCTCTACTAATCAGTACTTAAACTTCATGTGCCCAGGGTGGGGAAAAACGATCTTTTAATATTAAAATTAGGTGACACTTCTTTTTCCAGAAATAGTGTATGGTGCATGTTTGAAGGGTACACATTAATCTTCATTAAACTGGTGTTCTGGAAATTGGGGTGAACAGAGGTGCAGAGAGGATATGGGACAGCGTGTAACTGCAGCTCAGTGGCACGTGTACCCTGCTCCTTTGTGCAGCTCAGAGAACATCAAAAGTGGTGCTTGTTGGGACTTGAACTTGAGTTTTATGAAGGGGTAAGATGGAGAAAGCAGGTGAAGCAGGCAAGGTAACTTCCCCGGAGGCAGCATTTCTGCTTAGAGGCTGCTTTGTTTTGGTGTGCTCTTTTCCTCCCTTAGATTAATTAATTTTGAAAGTTCTGTAATACCACAAGCCACACGTCACTTTGTGTCCTGCAGGAAAGGCAGATAAAACAAATAGCATGTCAAATTGCTGCGAAGATGGAGACCTGTCTCCCAGTCTGTGTGGTTATTTGCATTGCCAGAGAGGGAATCAGCAGGCGTAAAGCATCCTACCCTTGATGCAGAGCTTTCAAACAACTGCTCCTCTGTGGAGCTGGGCTGTGCTGTGCAGTGTAGGCAGGCTTGTTCTGAGTCCACAGTGCTGGGACCCCCTTCCCAGCTGTGACTGAGTCAAGTCCTGGTCATGATGATGTCTCAGCTACCCCATGCTTTTGCCTGCCATGCAAGCAGTGAGTACTAAACACTGCTGCTTGCAAAGAGTGAAGAATGAAGCAAGAAAGTGTCTTGAATCTTCCTCTGAGAAGTTTGCAATTGCTTTGAGTATGTGCTTCTCGCACTGGGAAGAAATTGGGTATGGTGACTTCCTCAGGTCAGGAGTTCCTCTGGCTCCCACTCAGCTGCTGCTCCACAGGGTGCAGTTCCTCCTCTTGGGTGCCTCTGCTCAGATTGCATCTCTTGTCTGAGCTGTTGTACAAATTGACAGAAGCTTAGAAACATTTATCTTCCAATTTTTTTTTCTCCATTACTTTTGCCCTGTTGATTCACATCTGGACCAAGATCTAGGTGTCCAACATGCCAGGCAGGCTAGGTTCAAGGGCCAACATAAGGTTGTGGTTTATGGTTTCTTAAGGGGTTTCCAGTATAGCTTTCAGACCAAGGAGTTGACAGAGCCCTGGATGCCTTAAAAGCACTCCTCTCATGGATTATGTTTGTGATTTTGCTCGTTTAAGATACTATAAAGCTTTCCTGTTTCATGGTTCAAACCTGGGAACAAGTGGATACTATTGCTTGGTAATCTCTAGAGTGAGTGACATTATTTGTCTTCAAGTGGCAGGTGGAAATTAAAGCTGCAATAGGAATCTTTAGTCCACAGCTTGTATTACCAACACTGAAAGATTGGCTAGAACAGTCAAAACCTCACTTTTCCTACAGTGACTGGATGTCCTCTGTGCCACAGTGCATTATTGTATAGCACAATAGGGTTTGCTTCCTTCTTGGTGCCTTTTCCAAATTCCTGTTAATATTGAGGTACAAAGTAAAGTATATGATGGCGTTTTTTGTGCCAAGCATAGTAAAAGCATGACCTGTGCACCAAATTCTAGTCCTTTTCTGCAAGAGCACAGTGAATATTTGCAGAGTTTTGATGTCCAAATTAATTAATGCTGGGTATTAAAGTGCTGTCAGTTGTGCTTTGCAGTGAGAATGAAGTTGCTTATCCCTCTTTCCTCTTATACAATCTTTAGGTGTAACAAGTTCCTTTAAAGAAAAATCTCAGTATAAGACCCTTCTGTAGAGACCAAATTATGCAGTATATAGAATTTTGTCTCTATAGTACATATTTAACACTCTCTGATGCTTTGGAGCATTTTTAAGTCACTCTGTTAGCTGAACTAGGTGTATTTCATGGCAGCCTATTTTACCTCTATTTTGGGAATGATTTCTTTCTCTAGAGAGCTCACAGCCCTGGCTAATGGCGCAGAATTTGCCTGTTGTGACCAACGATTGTCCCTAAGAGGCATTGCAGGGCCAGAAATGAGAAACACTCCTCTCTCCATTCATGGCTTGTCCCATCATGTGGAAACAGGAGGAAGAACTGAGATGCAGAGCTGGTGGGAAATGTCATTGAGGGTGGTGCAGAGACCATGGGTTGCTGTGTGTGCAGTTGAGTGCTGTGCAATGGGCAAATAACTGGTAAATGTAGGGGGAGATGGGTTGCTGTGATGTTTCATGCCAAAATACCCTTGATCTGTTCCAGGCACTGCTAACAGGCTCTGTGGCACTGGCTTGTTTTGAGTCCTTGGTGGCACAGCCACATCAGCCTGTTGGCTGCAGGTCCTGGAGGCTGCAGCAGTGCTACTGTAATGCCAAGATCAGAGGAAAAAAAAAGATCAGGAGTGCAAATGACTGAGCAAGTCGGCAGCAAATTTACTGTCTTGTTGCATTTTCCTTAGAGCTAAAGCAATTAGCTCAGATGTGGAGCCTTGCATGAGGTTAAGGTACATTGAAGGCATTTTGCAAAAGCACGGTTCGGTGATATCCCAGCCTTTCTCCAGGCTGGTGCAAAACCTTCCATGCCTGGACTGTGTTTCAGCCTGAAGGGAGCACCTTCTTGGAGTGCTGGGTTAAAATATCATTGCAGTGTTGGCACTGGAGCTCACCTGTGAGGTGTGGGTGTTTTTCCTGTCAGTGACAGCTTGTTACTGTTCTATTGTCTGAAATAGGGATGGGTAACTTATGGAGTTGACAAGGCTTAGCAAAAATCAACAGTTATATTTTTATTTTAGCAGAACCACCTATGAACCTCTCTTTAAGGCTGGTTGAATTTCAAAATGCAGAAAACGCCACTTAGCATGCTCCATTGGCTTTGAAATGCCTTCTGTGTTGGGCAGAATGCTGTGATGTGGGATGATGTGGTTTTGCAGTGCTTCCTGCTGTTTCTGTGTGCTCCAGGGGGAGGAAAAGAACTCAGCTGGTCATGTTCCACTTATCTCCAGCTGTTGAAACATCCTCTTCTAGGTCATGAGGAAACATTGAGACTTGAGGCCTCACTCTTTGCTAGGTATATCATGTCCATTTATCTTCCATAAAATGCTTCTGAGTTTAATCTCTCAGTTCATCTTGATAACACCCATCATGCCTTGCAAAACAACAGGCAGTTATAGATTTGGTAGTAGACGATGGAAAACAGGAGTGTTTTGCACTGAAGTGACTTCTAGATGCACGTACCTTTAGTGCTGGGACTTATTGCTCCTACTTTGCACATAAACCATTAAGCATAAAATAAAAGCTTTGCACATAGGTAGTACTCACCTGGAAACTCTTCTGGACTCCAACCCCATTTATATGGTGCTCTTGGTTCTTTTGATATTTGCTGGCATTAAAATCTGTCTGGCAAGCACACAAGAATTGATAGAACTATCTTTACGAAAATACGGACCCAGATGACAGCTTTAGCCTGTTTAGTTACATACTGGGACAAAATGCAAAGGAGGAATATCTGTGCTGTGACAGAACTGGTTGTACTGTTATTGCTTTGAAGATATCTGCTTTGCTTTGAAGAACTAGCTGGAGAGCCAGCATAGGATCCATTGTCTGGGAGCTCCTTACACAGTTTGAAGAGTTCAGCAGATGGTACGGCTTATGTCAAGATGTGGAAAGTGAAGATTGCTGCAGCATTAGGGGAGCTTAAGCTTTGAACCACATGGCCATTGAGAAGCTTGTAACATTGAACTTCTACCCTGCTGGTCTAGAAACCCCAAATCCCATTTGAGGTGCCAACAGTGCTAACTATCAGTAAATGTGCCATCTTATGTTAGGTAGGGGCCTCCATTCATGGGTGGATGTAAAGCTCCTTCAGCCAGCTCACCTCTGCCAATGCATTGGTGGGAAGCAGGGATCCTCACTTTGCCTTAGTTTCCTCATATGTGGAGCACTTGCAGCTCATTTAGAGGATTCAGGAGATGTAATTAGTGTTTATGAAACATTTGGGGATTGTGTCAAATCATTAAAAAAGGAGCTGTGCCAGAGTTTTGACAATATTTACACAACAACTGAAGGCTGCCTGTGATGGACTTTTATGATAAAGAAATGCGTGTGGGTACCAGAAATTAAGCAAATTAAATGCATCCTTCTGGCTCAACCATGAATCCCACAGGAACGCTCAGTCCTTGAAGTTTAAACATAATGTTCTTGCTGGTTATCATCCAAAGCTTTCTGAAAGGGGAGACTGCTGCTGCTTGTCTGGAAGAGGGTTGATGGATCTTCAGGGAAGCAAAAATATTTGAGGACTGTAAAAGTGGTTTAAACTCACAGGCCTTTTTTTTTTTTTTGCCTTGTTCTTGATTTTCTGCTCTTGGCTTCCTCTCCTCCTTCTGCATTGTAGTGTGTTGGGGTGGTAAGAATCTAAACTGTCTGCTGAAGCAAACTTGAGTGGCTTGTTTTCAGCATCAAAACAGCATAATTCTTCTCTTATCAATGGTTATCTAGGAGGCCATATCTTTCTCCAAAGTGTTTAAAATCTCAGCAGCAGAGACTATTACTGCCTTTATTTAAAAGCTGAGATTGGAAGACTACTTTCAAAGGGATACCGACAAAATATTGGAGCTAATTCCTGCCTGTTAAAATGAGGCCTTGGATTCTGCATCCTCATGGTACAATAGGGTGTCTGATGCCCTGCTTCAGAGTTGTGCACAGTGCACTCAGTGTGGGACAGGGCAGGACTCAGGCTTTTTGCAGAAGGATGCTTTCTGGCCTCATTTCTGAGCCCCCTGGGTTTTCCACCTTGACTTTCTATGAGAACCATACAGTGCCTTTTGCAGCTAATAGGGGCGAAAGTCCTCCGAAAAGGTAAAACCTGAGATGGGGACCTGTGTTGCAGGGCCACCTCTGACATTGGGAAGGCATTTTTCCAGGAAGAGTGGATGATGGCGTGCTAGAATCCTCAGGGGAAATAGAGCCAAGGTGGATATGTGCTGCTTATTCCTTTTGCCTGAACTGCCCAGAATTCAAACTTTTTTACTATTCCTATGCTCAGTGCTTCTTGCCATGATCTGATACTTGGTTGTCTGCTTCAGATATTGGTTAGTTGTTTATCAGTGACTCCTTTCCTCTACCCAGTTGTGTATTCAAGGTGACTTTCAGATGTATATTGACTATCATCCCAGGTAAGCATGACCTATAGCTCCTTTTTAAGAACATTTATGAAATCAAGACACATCCTTTTCAGCTCTAGCATGCTCTTGTGTGTGAATACTGTCAGGTCAACAGCAGAGTCTCTTTCAAAGACCAAATTCCCCAAATGAAAGGGTGAGAGGTCTCAGCTCCTGAAAGCTGGATTTTTAGAGACTTGTCAAAGACCATAGGATATGTTGAGAAGGAAGAAAAGAGCTGGTGCTTGCAAATTCCTCTGGTCTTTGAGCTCATTCATATGATTTAAATGTAAGAATATGGTTTGGTTTAGCTAGAAGAGGGAGATTTACGGCTTTTGTAAGAGATAGGCTAAGCAGATGGATCTAAAAACCCTTTTGAATTTCAAACAAACAAATGCTGAACATGGCATGTTTTATTATCTTTTAATTGAATGGTGTCTCCCATAGACTGCAGGTGAATGCTTGGAGTACTCTGTTTCAAAGTGCTTGGGGTACATTGATCATGGGGGTAAATCATAAGGGACTTGCCATGAAACAAATTCATTCCTTCTGTATGTTTTATTATATTCTTTAAGAATGAGGAAGGAATTCCTCCCTTCCTGGAATTTCAAATGCTTTTAGATGTTTGATTGGATCCCATGCAAGACCAAGTGGTATGTTTTGGCTCTGCATTAGATTTTATTTTTTTTCTTGGAGATATTAGAGAAGCACAAAGTCCTGGCAAGCAGTGGATTTCTTTGTCCTGCTTATTGCTGAAACTCATGTCTGGGCTTCCAGCTTTTAGTGGAAACAAACCTGATGCCTGTTTTCAACTGAAATAGAAGTTGAACTAAGGCAGCTTTTCCTGCTCTTCTGTGTATGGGGAGGAAGGGAGGGAAGTGAGAGAGAAAGTGAGGCTTCACAGCATTGCTAATCAAATCCATGGCCTGATGATTTTCTACATCTAAGTTAATGAAAACATCCTCAAAGAGGCCGAGGCCAGATGTAGATGTTTCAGGGGATTTGGAGCCCTCTTATTTCTGAAAGCTGGAACTTCTGTATGCACAAATCTGGAGAGTTGTGCTGGGTGTGTAATGGCAATGCAGGTTGGCAGCAAGAGCTATTGGTAGGTAGGGCATATGTGGACTTGAGCAATCTTTCACCCACAGCTGGATGACACAGTTAAAAATACCAGAGTCTTGATATCGCACAGGGAAAGAAGCAAAGATTTAGCTGACTATACTGAGGAATGCTTATTATTTTATAAGACAGGATTTGCTGTTTAAGGGATGTTGGCTTAGCATTTGTTGTCTTTACCTTCTCTGGAACCTCATTGACTTCAGTGGGAATGAAGGATCAAGCAAGCTGGGCAACTTCCTGCCAAACCCTGTAAACCTCAGTGTGGCTGCAGCTCCACGCTGACAGTTGGGTATCTCTCATAAAATGAATTTGGTTTGGGTCTCCCATGTACTGGATGAGTATTTTAGCCACTAGTTGTGATACAAAAATGGTTCCCGTAGCTGCAGTGTGTGGAAGGCCTAGCTCACTAGTGCCTGCTGGGATTTTAGGCCAGGTCCTCTGAAACATGTTTGTGCTCCTCTGTAGTAGCTGGCTTTTGGATCTGGGCTGCCCATACAGAAACTGGAAATATTTCCAGGTGTATCATGAACTCACATGTCAGCTAAGCAGGAGTTATTTTGAATCACAGCTTTAGGTTTGACTGTCCAGGTTTTACCCCAGATATCTTCCCCTAAAACACTGGGACAGCACTTCTTGCCTTAGGTAAAAAGAAAAGTTAAAATCTTTATTGTGTGCTCTTGGACTCAGGCTTAGTCTTATTAACTAGAGTCCTGTGTCAGGAGCTGTTTTGAGGGCTCATACTGGGTAGAGTTTTTGTCAGTTTAGTGATTCTCATATTGCTGATTTGATAGACAACATTGTGTTTTCAATTTCTAGTCTTCCACGGCTCTCCCCATCCCTGCTTACCTCAGGGCAGGGGGAAAACCCCTAAACACAAAAATATAATCACATAGCTTTACAGCAGAAAATACATCTGAGGCATTGAGTGCACTTTGGTATCCCCTGCACCATGGGTGTCAGTTCTTGGAGCATGTTTGCAACATACTTAAAGTCAGTGGCATTTCCTATCAAGGACTGGGATAGAAATGGGTGTCAATGATAACACAGCAGTTCTGTTACCTTAGAAATGGATTTAATTTTGTATGCAGTCCTTTGAAATACGAAGACAGGGTTTCTGCTGAGCTGGTCCTTCTTGGAGAAGTGAAAGGTGAACCTGAGTTTCACACTTCTGTCGGAATTGATGTCTCAATTTCTTGACTCCCAAATATACTGTACATTTAGACAATTACTCTCTGAAGAGGCTGTAGCAGTTTTCACCCTTCAGGCTGGCAATCTGCTCTTGGTTTATTGAACACCCTTTTGGTTTCAATTGGATGAAGTCTTCATTTTCTATTTTAAATCCCTGGCATTCACAACTGCCGTCTTCTATTCTGTCTGGATAATTGCTGCTCTGCAATCTATGCAGACCTTTAAATCCCTTAATGTACTTCACAGGTTTGCTGTACTTAACACACCTCTAGTTAAGTCTCTCTGTGTCTATAATGATCTCCCTACCTATACCACATTCATTATTATTTATTAGGATCATGTCAAGAGTGTATTGGTGTCCTCTAGCTGTTACCCAAGTTCTGAGCCCTGTAGACCATGTTTGCTCTTTATTTATAGCAAGGAATCTTTGTCCCACAGAAATAAAAAGGCTTAATTGCAAAATAAGTTCTGCTTGGGAAGATTGGTGATTTACTGTTCTGTTTGGAAACTACCTGGGCTGAAAGCTTTTGAAAATAAGGATCGCTTCAGGAGCTGGGTTACATGGAATGAGAATTTGATAGTATGAGCTGATCATTGATTTGTTTTCAGATACCTGTTCAGACTGCTGGTTATTAAGATGGAGCTAAGGTAGTAACACTACTGGTACTATAACAACTTGCTGCTATAGCTTTGTGAGTTAGGTACCATATGAAATTCTAGGTGGTTTGAGGAAAGTCAGAGTTAGTTATTTTTAGAGATGCTTCCAAACTGCCCTTCCAGAGATGAAAGAGTTGGGCTGCAGCTCAGCTTTGCCTGAGATTCCAAGGTCTCCGTGGCAGAGTGATGTCTTCTCTAGTTTATAGTATCTGAGGTGTGAAAATGGGAACTCTGGGGGAGTTAGGTGGAGAAATGAAGCTGTGAGGCTTCTGTGTTATCAATACTTTTTTAAAAAAAAAGTATTCACCCAGGATATGATAGAGGAGGAGAGCAGAGAGGAGAAACTCTCTCCAGAAAGGAGAAACTTATCTTTTGTGGATATGCTTTGTTGCTCATCCTTGTTGAATAGGTGCAGTCTTGTTAACAAATATGTTTTGTCACTGTCAGTGGCTTTCTCTTCTGCTGATTTAGCAGATGTTTCTGTGGGACTATAGTCCCACCTTGAAGTTTTCTGGTACCTCCAGGGTGAAGCCAGAGTTTGCAGTGATGCTATTGCAGGCAATTGAGTAGAGGACTGGCCCATGTGCACTAAAAGCTGGGCTCTCTGAGCCAGGGTCGGGTGTGATCTCTGAGATATATGTGCCTGCTCACTGGGAGACTTCCCTGCTCAGAGGCTGTTAATTGATGCTCTCTTTGTTTCTGAAATGAAGATGTGCTACATTAAGCAAGCAGTTGGCTCTGCCACTTGACCCAGAGGACCATTTCCATTAAGTTCCTGTATCTCGCTGTGCATCAGTGTCCCTGGAGAAGCAGATGATTGCCTGCCTGCTCCGAGTGCATGAGAACAAAGAGCTGCTTTGCTGAAACAAATGCAATCAGCTGACCCAGGTGTACATTGCTCTGTGCAGGGCTTGTATAGGAAAAAAGTTACTTCTCGGTGGGCTCTAATGAAGAGCTGTACCCACACCAAGACATCCTTTTCCTTACCTGACTTTATGGGTAACTTTTTTCTTGTATCTCTCAGGGCTGAGTGCTGCCAGGGGAAAGACCAATTCCTCCCTGTTTATACATGCTGTACTAAAGAGTTTTGTTTAGAGTATCCTCTTAGAGACTTGAAATGAGAATAGCTTGGTGTCATGGAATCACACCAAAAAGGCTACACACACACAAATAATGAACTCAAACAAGCTTTAGTCTGCAACTTAAGCAGACAAAACTTCATTCATCAAAACAACACTCCACTGACATTTAAGAAATACAGGTTCGATATGCTGGTTGGGAATATTACCAGACACAGCTGAGTTAAGAATTCTTAAGTTTTTGGCTAAACGATCCAAAATGTGCACTCACTCACTCACCTAAAAAGGGAGGGCTCTCAGTCTCGAGAAGTTTCCTTAAGTGGCGTCCCAACTCAAGGGGAGAGTCCTTGACTGCAGACCCGTTGCTCTGAGGAGGACCAACACAAATGAGTCCTGCAACAGGGCCCCGTTTATACCCTGGTTGAATCTGATCTGTGGTCAATACATGGTCGTGTCACCCCCTGTTGGCTGAGGACCCAACTTTCCTGCCTTTGACCGCCACTGTGTGGACCAGACATGAGCTGTGAGGGGGTGGAAGCAGTCCTGGCGCCACCAGGGCCAGAAACCTTAGCACTATTTGTGTTGGGTCTTTCTCAGGTCTTTAGTAGGGTGAGTGCATCTGCCACACTTGGATTTCTGCTTCTTAGCTTATTTGGAAGCAGTGTGGCAGGTGAAGATGTCCATGGCTCTAATCAATGGGCCAGACAGCATCTCTGGGAAGATGTAGGACATGGGAACATGCCACAAGAGCAGCGTAGCTGCAGGCGAGAGGATGGGTGGGTGTGCTGCCTGGGTATTCTCTGGGAAAGCACCCTGTTTTTGAGGACACTGCCAGTGCAGGATATTCAGCCAGATCTAAGGCTGAACAAGAAACTTTTAGACCCTTTGTAGTTGAAGGTTGTGTCACCACTGGAGACTTGAGGTGAATTGTAATACTGGTTGTACCCAAGCCATCCCTTTAAAGGAAACATCTCCCTGTGTTTGCACCTTGGCCATGCAGTCAGGTGGCCTGTCCTTCCAGTGTGGTGTACCCCTGGAGGTCTGTGATACTGGGGGTGTTACCCCCCAGCTCCAGAAGTTATGGGAATCCCTGGTCTGCTTAGTAGTCTAAGCCATGAGTCACAGCATGGTGTGGAGAGAATAGAGGAGTACAGAAAAACTTTTAATTATAAGTAGGGATGTTCAAAGAAGCTTCAAACAGCTGGGTATGTGAGTCAAATTGCAATGTCTTGGTACTCAGACTCCTTGTGTTATATCTGTGACTGCTCTGATGTCCTCTTCCATGGATGCAACTGGTTACTGGGCATGCAACAGCCATGGCAGCAAAGTGCCTCTGCCAGAACTCAACCGTTATTTGCAGTGTAGATGGCAATCAGGACTGTTGCACTGGAGAGGAGCCAACTGTGTGGTGGTGTCCTGGAGGCAAGGTCTGAGGAGAGGCTGGGAGCATGTCTGGTCTCAAGGCTCTTGCTAAGGCCCCCCCCTTTCGATACAAAGTCTTTTTTGGGAGCTCTGGTTTCACAAGACTTGAATTCCAAGCTGGTTTATGGCATCTACTTTTCATGTCTCACCTGGGAAGTCTGTGCTGGCGGAGTATCTGAAAGGGCTGTGGGTGAGCCCAGCATGCCTGCATGCCTGCCTGGGGCCCTGCAAGGAAGTGTTTGCTCTCTTCCAGCTTTGGGTGGAGCAGCAGGAGAACACCTTGGCTTATGCGTGTCAGCAGTGGGTCTGGCAGGCTGCTGCGAGCTGTCAGAGCTGTGCTCTGCAGTCGGTGCCACAGAGCTCATCTGCTCTGTCACGCTTTTCCCTGGGCTCACAAGGTGACCAAAGACTACTTCTGCTTCCAATGCTCTTCACCCAGCTGCTCTGCAGCAGGGCTTTGCAAACAGCATGATTATACCTGGAAAGTGGTCCCAGGTTGGGCTGGGCACTGGCATGTTTAAGGTCTGGATGAAACACTATGTGAGATTGTCCCTGTCCTAAAAGGTTTGGTTTATTTTCGCCCTTTGCCTCTTGTGTGCTTGGTGACACAGCAGGGACTTGTCTGCAGTCACGTAGCTGGTTTTGTGGCAGAGGTGGGTGAACTTGCGTGGGGGGCCAGCAGTCCTGCCGGGAGACATAGCTGCAAATTCTCATAAATCATCTTATTCCTCCTGCTCCCAGCATCACTCTGGCAGGGCAATGGCTTCAAGCAGTGCCTGAGAGCACCTTGTCTTCTCCCTGTTTGTTTTGCATGTCTGGAAAAGCCCCAGCAAATGTGGCAGTTTGGTGACAAGCATGTTTGCATGAAGCTGGGTTTCCGTGGGCACATCCTCATCTTCCACCTCCAGCCTCCAACAGGCAGAACTTGGGAACAAAGCACATTTTCTGACATTTCCAGAGCTCTGCCTTGCACAAGAACAAGCTTGCAGAAACTCATGTTCCTGGCAAGGGCTAAGAAGTGGGTGGGACAGTGTGAACAGGCTGGAGACAGAGAAATCCAGCCTCGAAAAGAAACTTTCACTCCATCCTGTGATGCCTCAGGCAGGGATTTGGATCTGAGGAGTCGATCCTTCATCAAAGTTTGGAAGAAATGCATAAAATGGGGAAATTTGAAAAGCAGTGAGAGTGTAGCCTCAGGCTCAGCTCTGTGCATAGGTGCTGCATAACTGGCATTACAGGTCTGCCTCTGCAAAGTGCTTGCTGTCACTCCTGCTCCTCCTTGAGTGGATTTAATGCTGGCTGCGAATAGGCTTAGGTTGGAGAGTGTTTGCCTCCCTTCCATGTCACCCCTAAGATAACCTTGGGGCTGCACCAACTTTCAGACCTGTCTGAGGGGTGAAGAGCCTGTTTTTTCCCCATGTTAGTCCTGAGTCCTGGCCTGTCTTGCGCTTGGGTCAGATGAAAGAAGGTCCTTGTCCAAACCTGCCTACTGGCAGCTGGGAATAGTCCATTTCAAGCTAAATGTGGAGGATTTTGGGGTGCTGAGGTGTTTCCAGACAAAGACAAATTGTGATACCCTGTTTCTTGCTTTGGGACAGGAGTAGAGGCAAGGAAGGCTAAAAATAGTCCTTAAAATCAGCAACACTCGGAGATTCGCTCATTCCTCCAGCCTTGTTGGATCAGAGCATGAGATGCCAGGCACAAAGCCACCTCTTCGTCCCTGCTTTCCCTCATACAGAAGCAGTTTTTCATTCTATGGTACCCAAAGCAAAGCTGACCTCTTCCATGCTGCAAAATAATTGCATCTGCAGGGGTGTGTGTGTGTGAGGAAGGTTCTAGTGCAACAGAACAAAATTCACCCTGACCCTTACTAGAGGAGCCACAAATGAGGGCAACCGAAAGGAACTGAAGGTTTTTCCACCCTCATGGGTGTCCTTAGGGTCTTTTGACATATCTCTTCACCCCCGCCCTCATTCCCAGTCCTTTGGTATTAATGTGGAAGTCAAGGAGGGAACCAAACTGCTTTGTAGCCCTCTTATCCTGGCAAATCACCTGTCCAGAAGCAACACAAACTCTTTGGCTGACAGTGTATAATGGCAATCTTTTCACCCTACATGTGAAAAATTGTTTTAAATAAAAGGAATAAATTTCCCCCTTAAAGTTTGTGTGGTAGGGAGAGGCGAAGAGTATCACAGAAAATACCACACCTTGAAAACAGGAAAGCATCCAGACTGAAAGCGCTCAAGACAGGTTCCTGTTTCCATATAGAAATCCCAAGACCATCTGTAATTTTCTTTCATCCTCTCAATAGAGGACGTGGCAAGGGTTTTGCACAATTCTTTGTACTATACTTTTATTGGGAAACTTGATGGAGGAGATATTGAACCTTTAAGGGTGTTGGGAGGGGAATGTAAATGTTAATGTGCTGGCTAAGATGAAACTTGTACCAGAGAGCATGCCTCTCTTCCTCTCTTACAAATTCCTGTACTCTGTTTATTATTCCTGTACTCTGTCATTTATTAGATGACAGTTGATTTTGAAGAATAATTTGAAGTTGTCACAAATGTAAAAAATATCTAGGACTATAACACTTGAAGCGCAGAGAGTAATTTTGATTTGTATATGCATGAAAAAGCTGTGTCCAGGAGAGATTGTACGGGATAGATTTGCAGTACGCTAATTCTTGCTAGGTTAGGACATGGGGTCTGTTCTTCCTGGGGTAAATCTCAAGTCATGCACTGCCAACAGAATGGGATTAAGTTTGGATTTAATCTTTTCTCTTGACATTTAGTCTGGAGTTACTCTGCTGTGAATCTGGAGAAAGAAAGCTCTTTGAACAAAAGGGATGATTTGGAGTTCACTGGGGACCATGTAATGCCAATGCTATTAGAATTACACAGGGATTGAAAGTCAGGGCATCTTTTCTGGCCTGTCTGCTGTGGAAATAGAACAGGTCATCAAAGCAGGCTGAAAGAACAGACAAGGTCATGCACAGCAGAAGAAAGGCTTTGAATGCTGCTGCTATCCCTGGGAAAAGGACTGGGTCACACCATAGGTCACTACTTGAGGTGTTTAAAACCAGGCAAGCCATACCCAGACCACTGCTTGAACGTAGTACAACAGCAAAGGGGTCTTGAGGTCTTAAGACAATGTCCTGCTGCAGAGGAGGTGGGTTCTTAGTGTCCTTTCTGCCATCTTTCTGCCGTCTTTCTGCCCAGTGTGAATATCTTTCTAACCATATATTATTTCATCTTGTTGCATGTCCAAGCTGTGCTTTTCACCAACCTATCAGATCTGACAGGCCTACAGGGAGACTTTCACCACTGGCTCCCATCCCCAGCCTCTCCCTTCAGCCAAGGCTACGCCTGGGTGTGGTTGCAGCACTTCTCTAGTGGTCCTCATCCACTGACCACCCTGGAGAGGCCACAACATGCTGAGGCCAGAGGGAAGATGTGCAATTCCTTGCTCTGCTCTGGGCACGTGAAGGCAAGTGAAGCCTGCAGCATCACTCCATCTCCCCTCCCTGATGGAGACCTGATGCTCCTCCAGACCTTGTCCCTGTAGTGGCACTATTTGACAAGCTTGAAAAGACACAGCCTAGGGTGATGTCCTCGAAGAGGATGGCTTGTTTTGCCTGCAGTGGGTAGGTGAAGGTCTGGTTGTGTGCCTAGCGTTGTGCAGTGCAAGATGGAAATGTTGCTGTTCAGAAAGGGATCAATACTAAGAGGTTTGGCTCCTTGGTGGGTCTGTCAAAAGCAGGTAGAAAAGATACTTTTAAATGTGAGAAATTGAGGTGGTGAAAGTAATTGCTACAGGAGGTGAAGATGTGAATTAGTCTTGAAAAGAGATTATAGAATCACAGAATGGTTTGGGTTGAAAGGGACCTTAAAGCTTGCCCAGTCCAAGCCCCTGCCGTGGGCAGTCACCTCTCACCAGACCAGGATGCTCAAAGCCCCATCCAACCTGGCCTTGAACACTTCCAGGGAGGGGGCATCCCTCTGGCATTGTATCCACTTAGAGAGGAGAAATTCCGCAGATAAACATCGTGACCTGCATACAGCTCCATATCTTGCTGTCCCTAAGCAACACACAGCTCCTGCCAACATCCCTGAGGGGATCGTTCTTCGTGGCCCTACCAGCGAGAGGTGGCAGGGGCGGTGGGGCTGGCCCGGCTGCAGCGGGGGGCGGTGGCCACGAGAGGGCACTGACACGATGCGGATTTGGGGGCGATGCCGCGGCTGTCCCAAACCAGCCAAGGGCCTGATTTACCAGGGAAAACAGTACTTTCCTCGTACCAGGAAAGATAGTACTTCCCTCCTACCTCTTTTTTCTCCCTTTTAATCAGAAATCACCACACTGGGTTGAAGCAATGACAAGCAAAAGCTTCAGGATGGCAAACCCCCCGACATTGCTGCTCACTTCTGGTTTTCTTTTGTGCAGGGATATTTTTCTTCCAACAATTTGCATTGGCCTGTTGTGCTTTGCTCATCTTACTTCAGTGCATCATGAATCCTGTTAAGCTGTGGCAAGGCAGCATCCTGGTTTCTGTTTCTTGGTTGTTAGAGATGGGATCCTTGACTAAGACAAAAGGGAGGAAAGAAATTCAAAAAGATTGCTTTTAAATCTTCAGCTTCAGGATTTAGGTATATTTTGTCCTGGTTGTGAGGATGCAGCTTCTGTCTGATTTCTCTGAATTTATTTCAAGCAGGTGATGCTTGCTTTCTTGACCCAAAATGGTGACAGGGACAGGTTTCCCTAAGAGGGAGCTGTCTTGCCTGCAGAGTAAGGTGCTGTGGGAACATGTTCTGCTTCAACTAAGCTTCAGAGGAAATTCAGAGACAGCTTGAAATTGAAATGTTTATTTTCCCCTTTCACTCTGACCTTGTTTTTATTCTGACTCAGTTTTGTTCTAATTTTTGGACCACATATTAAAAAAAAATCCATCTTGGAATATTATAGAATTTCCATTCTGGAAAATATTTAAAGATCTTGACTTTTGTTTTTCTTTTCAACTTGCAATCAGGAGGAAATTAAATCAAACACTCACATCTCTTTTGGAGGCAAAATTCTGTTTTCTGATGCCTTCCTGACACTGGCTTTCTGATTTTGCTGGTGTGTTGAACTGGGATGATGGCTTTGCTATGCTGGAACTCCTTCCCAAGCAGTCCCTCACTTAATCCTCTGCTTGGCATTTAGCACTATGGCCAAGGCAAACCAAGATGCGAGTATGAATCCCCATTGAATGCTGGTCTGTGCTTTCTGAGCTCTGCAAATGGGAAGTCTCTCAGGAAACAGTATTATATCTGGCATCACTTTTTTCCTACAAAAAGAGCCCATGAGCAGGGCTAGAGCAGGGATGTTGCCAAGAATTTGCAAGTATAGAAAGGCAATATTTTTGACCTCTATAGGTACAAAGCATATTGTGAGCTGCACCAAAATGGGGACTCCTCCAAGCAAAATAGCAGCTTAGACACTGCTAAATAGCAAAAGCCAGGATTGTAGTGTGCAGATCCCAAATACCTGCCCAGTCCCGAGCAGTTCTCCTCCTTCCCCTCCTGATGGCAGTGCTCTGACTTGTAACCCCGCTGAGGAGTGACTGGAACGTGCTTGGGGATTCAGAGATGGTCCGGGAGAAACAACTTGCATGATTATTTTGAAACTAGTGGTTTTCCCATGCTCACAAGCTCTTTTTTTCCTCCCTTCTCCACCCAAACCTGTGGTGCACTCTCCACTGGATGCAGCCTGGTGTGGCTTAGCTGCCTGGCATCTGGCCTAGAGATTTGCCATAGTGATCACCTTGGTCTTCACCTCAAACCTCCCAGAGATCAGCAAACCACAGGACAGCACTAAGTCCAACAGGAAGGGCAATCCCTGTAGTGCCTGCTCATATCTTCCTAGTGGGACTTGGGTGGGGAAGGTGCCACAGGAGAGAAATGTCTTGACTTTGTTGGTTGTACCAGCTACTCATCTTTAGATGAAACAAGATTATTTCCATAAAAATATGTCAGAGTAGTTTCTTCAAGCTATTCAGTTTAAGTAAAATGCAAAGGACAGATATTCTCTGGAGAGGTCTTTTCTCCAAAGTATGAGTCTTCAGTTCCCAGTTTTCAATTTCTTTCTCTTTGATATAGCCCTTTATCAAATAATGTGACATTAAAGTAACTCCCTTCTCAACTATTAAACTGAGAAATTGGACTATCGCTTGCAAAATAAGAATTTCTGGTAATCTTTGACAGTGGTGGATTTTGTTTTGGGTTTGTTTGTTGGTTTTTTTTTTTCCTTTTCCAGCTGGCAAAACCCAGTGCTTTCTGCAAATTGGCAAACAAGCAATTGAAGAAAAGGCAGAGTCAATTCTAGGCTGTGAGGTGTAAATCAAAACATGCACCCTTAAATATCTCAGGGAATTTAGAGGCCCCAGGAAGGAGGAAGGGCAATTCATTTGCCTTGGGTTTAAGCTGGTGGCTTGGGTTGTTCAAAGAGCACGTGTGTGAGAATACTTCCACTGGTAAATGAAGATATTCACTCATCAAAGCAGGAACCTGCCAAACGTGTGTTGCATAAAGGGGGAAATTCCAGGCATTCC
>NW_010169318.1:28307-32863 GCF_000695765.1 Mesitornis unicolor
AAATTGCAACTTTGAAACTGCAGAATCGAGCCCATACCAGGTGAATTGCTTGTAGACCATTATGGGGATCTGCGTCCAGAGCATGAAAGCAGGCTTGAATGAGCAACAAGAGCATGATACTGTGTTGTATGTTCCTGTGTGAGGAGAGGAGGAGGCATTTTCAACTCTTCATGGACTGGAAATTTCTTCCCAGAGCAGTATTGCAGTCATACTGATAACCACAGCTCCATCTGGCCATCAATTATTCATATAGACCCCAGCACCACTGGGAGTCTGCACGTATAAGAAGCAGCAGTGTTTTAGCTGTTAATTGGATGGGTAAGTTCCCCTCTCCTGAGGGCTGAGGTGAACTTCCCATTGACCCCAAAACTGGTTTCTGGAGGCTGGAACAGAGCCCAGGGTGTTCAGGGCAGGTGCCTTTGACCAGTGTTAGCTGCACTTGCTCTGGAGAGCTGGTGGGCCGTGGTTGCTTCCAGGCTTTTCAGTCATCTGGGGAAGGAAAGGAAGACGGGTCCCAGCCTTGCTGGAATCAGTGCCATCCTGGCTTCCATGGGATCATACAATCCTAATGCTTTGGTGTAGTAACAAGTTTCTTCTTCCTAGAATTAGTTTGATCCTCCACTTTGTGGGAACGGGGTGGGGGTTTCTGTGTAACAGCAGTATTGGGCAGCCCTTGTCTTCTGTTCACTCTGCTTCAGGCCATTGCTGAATCTTTGACTTTTTCCCAGAGCCACATGCATCATCCTTACTGTCAGTGGGCAGAGATGGTGCTCAAAATGGGCTATTTTGCACTGAAGCCACTTAAAAACCCCAGCCTGTCATACACAGATATAACTGGACAAACAGCCCCCAAAGGAAGGGAGCCATAAATGTTTAATTGAAAATAGATAGAAAAGAGGACAACTGGGCTTGACACATCCTGAGCAGATGCCTGGTGATGCTGGAAATGGGCTTGTAGAGTTGGGGAGTAGGTCAGGGCTGTACCTTGTTGTGGTACCATATGGTTGTCATCTTAAGCCTCACAGTTATTTTGTCAGAGTTTTCCTTTAGAAATGAAGAAGTCAAACCTTCCAGGTGGATTGTCTTTATCTTGGGGTACTCTTTCTTGGTCATGCATATATGGTGGTACCAAAAATGCTTGTGGCACTGCACTAAAGCGGCTGTATACCCACTTGTGTTGAATACTTTCCCTGATTTGGCAAACCCCTGGGACTAAATCAGGGACAGCTGTCAGGCAAGGCTTAACATAGATCTGATCCATGTCCTCCATCTCCTCTGTGGCCTCCCTACTTTTACAGGGCTCCTTTATTTAGAGCCTTTGGTGCTAGAGGATCTCCTGGCCAGCCAAAACTCGAAGTGTCTAGAACTGGAGAGCAGCTCACTAACATGCTTCATGAGAGATGAATAGTGCCCCTCTTTGCCTGTTCAGTGCAAAAATATTCCCTTGCCTTTCTCGCCTTCATCTCTCCAGTAGCCCTAAGTGGCTTTCCAAATGTGTTTATCTGAAATTCTTCACATTTTTACCCCACGTCCCATGCATGGGAAG
The DNA here is from genome assembly GCF_000695765.1 of Mesitornis unicolor. Classification (NCBI taxonomy): domain Eukaryota; kingdom Metazoa; phylum Chordata; class Aves; order Mesitornithiformes; family Mesitornithidae; genus Mesitornis; species Mesitornis unicolor. The sequence continues at coordinate 29,854 of NW_010169318.1, forward strand.
CGGCTGGGCTCTCAAACGCACTGCGCTGAAATCAGGGCTTAATGTACATCTGGTTGCTGGCCTGGTGAGGAGTTATCTAGAGGAGACAATTCTGTTGAAGGAAGAAGAGTACAGAAATCAGGCCAGTGCCTTCAGTAAAAATGCAGGTGATAAATGTGCCCTTGTGATTACATTCCTCTCCTCTGTGTCTCAGCATCGCTAACTAATCCCTCATAGGGAGAAGGCGAAGGAAGCAGGGAGCTGTAAATTACAACCCGGCTTAATTGGCTGGCATGAGTTTGCTGTGAGGCCAGGCTGGGAATACATGAAATATCTTTATGTAAAAGAAGTGGTTACTAGCAGGAGATGCAATAAAATGGGGGTTTCAACCAGTTGGTGTCTTGTGGCTGGATCCTCTAGTGTCTAAGAAGGTGCAAACTCCAACTGAAGCTTTTCCTGCTGTTGGGGCATTCTTAATATTTCTCTCTCCCCTGTGGATTCTCCAGTGTCTAATAATATTACTAATAAGCTGCAGTGTGAGCTCAACAATTTCTTTCAGTGTGGGCATTAATAGGTCTCAGGATACAGGAGAGGGCCCTATTTTCATAAAACTTCTAGGAACTGTAAGACCTCTGCTCTCTCCACCAAACTGGGTTGAAATTGGCCAGCAAATCTGAAAGTTATTGGAGACGGGGGGGGATAAGTATGTTTATTTTATTTATATTTTATATATGTATCCCATGTGCAGATTGCATAAACCTCATTTCTTGAGAGACCTAGCTTAAACCTTATGTTTGCCTCTCTATTGTAATAAACTCTGTCTCCTTTTATTTACCCACCTGTAGGATTTGATGATTTCCCCTTTTCTCCCACTCCTCAATTTCCCCATATCCTGTTCCCGAAAGGGCTGGGGCCCTTCCCAAGGGATTATTTCATGCTGTTTTCCCAGGAGGTCTGCCTTGGAGGATGCCGATATGTAGGTGCACATATGTTACGCTTGTATTATTTGCTCAGCAGTGAGAGAGAAAAGTATATCTAGAGATAGTCTGCTCTGGCCTTTCCCAAAGGCAATTTAGATTTGTATGGCTTCTTTGAATCTGTCAAAGGCACCTATATCCCCGCAGGAAAAAAACACTGAAACAATGCAAAATAGGAGTGTCATGAGAATTTTAAATATATTTAGTCTAGGAGGCCACTTTTATTCATTTGGAAAGGATCTTTCTTTTGAGGACTGATGTTTTTGACGACACCTGTAAGCCCAGCAACACTATTTCAGAATTTGAATCCATAAGTCAGTATGCTTTTAATGCTCCTTCAGTACGTGTGCACACACAAATTATCCCCTCACGCATGCAACATTATGTACATGTTTTCCTCTCCCAGCATTCCAGCCTGCTTGGGTTGACCTTGTCTCTCTCAGTGATTTAGGTTCTAGAGAAGGGATGGGTAAGGATTTGCTTTGACATTTAAAGGCAATCCAGGTAATTGATAGCACTGGCAGCGTCCATCTCTCCCTCCATATATCTGCACAACAGTATCTATTTTTGACGTAGCTGACACGCCATTTCCTTTGGCAGCCCAAGGGCGGCTCATCTTTAAATTAAACTCGTCTCCGACCCTTCCAATCTGCAAGCTGTACAGAGGCAGACATTGGTGGGGTATATCATCTGGAGACTGTGCAGGCATATTTGAGCAGGATGATGTATTATCAAAAGGGCTCTGCATTACTGCTAGCTGGAACCAAAACAAGCTCTAAAGTATTAACTAATGACATGGGAAGTCCCTTAGGTATCTAATCACCTTTAATGTTCAGATTTAGAAGACAACTTTAAAGGAAGAAAAAGAGATTAGCAGGTCAGGTCAGAGCACCCCTTCCCCCCTCCCTCCACCCCCAAAATACAATTGGCTTTTTAAAGTCAAAACCAGATTCATATTTCACCTCATCAGTAAATACACCATTAAAAACCAAGCCCTAGAGCTTGAATCTTGGAGCAAAACTTTTGTCAAATTTTGGAGAAGTTTGAACCTTTGGCTTGTATCAGAAGCAGTGGTGGGTTTTGGGGTCTGGAAAGCTCCCCTGTGTGAGGGTTTGAGCTGAAGTTTGGTGCTGTCTATCTGCAAAATTTCAGCTGCAGATCTGCAGGTTTTCATGCACATGGACTGCTTGGTCTCAAAACTGAGTTGTGTTAATCTGGGCAGTCTGTTTAGCTTGTGCCGTAGCTCCCTACCTGGACAGAGGTGCTAAAGGACATGCCCGTCTTCTATAGGAAGTCTGTGTGGGGGGAAGGAAATACTGATTTGGCCTCCCAGGGCTCAGGCCAGCATGTGGCTTGCAGAACTGGCTCTGCAGACTGAAAACCTAAACCATAAGAAAAGCAAAGCTGTTGTCAGTAAATTCACTTTCCTGCACTAATGTGAACCCAGCTGTATTCTTTTGACTTTGAGCCCTACAAAGCTTGGGGCAGAGGCTTTCAACCCTTCACTTTACCCAGTGGGCCAATTCTTGCCTCCCACACCAGTCTCTCTCTAGCTTTGAAGGGGAGCGGGTTTGAGTTTCAGTTTCCATGTGGGGATGATGCTGTTTGTGGCAGGAGAAGGTCTGCATGTGAAATGGGGAAATACCAACTGAGACTCAAGCAAGAGGAAAGTCCTCATAGGTTTGGCACATTTTTCTGGGGATCAAGTATGCAGCCTGTCTCTCAGGAATTGTCCCACTTGCACCTTAGCTGTGAGTAACAAAGCCGGATCTTGCAGGTTCAGTGTTGTGATGGGGAAAGCTGTCAAAAGGACCTTGTGAGATCCTTTAGTCCATCTTTGGACTGCAGGCAACACACTTGGCTCACGTGATGCTAAAACACGCTGACTTGAAACACTTTGCCACGTTGCTTTTGGAGAAATCTCTGGAATTGCAAACTCTGCCCTCCCTGGAGTGGAGGGCACCCTTCCAGTGATGGTTACAGTTTAGTTACTCAGCTTCAGGTTGGAATTTCCAAGGAGGCCAAATGAGTTTTGACATCCTGAGTCCTGCTGA
>NW_010169318.1:32894-39750 GCF_000695765.1 Mesitornis unicolor
GCTGTTATGAGACCTTCTGACAGTAGTATGTGAGGCCTTAGCATTAGCCACATACCTCAGCAAGTTTCGATGTAAATGTAAAATTTCCAGGAATTAAAGTGACTTCAAAGCCTGAATTCCACTGGTTTCTTTCCTTTCAGTAGTGCTTTGGCATCTAATTTACAGATACGGGGTATATGGGGTTTTTGGAAATTTTTCCTTCAATCCTTGCTTTTTAAAGGGTGACCTGCAGTCCTGAACTCCCCAGTGTTTCTAGAAAGTTAATGAAACCTGGAGATACTCAACAACTCTCTAAGGCTCAAAATAAAATACTGGGTTAACATAAAATTAAGGAGGAAGTTCTTTACTGAGAGGGTTGTCAGAGGCTGGAACAGGCTGCCCAGGGAGGTGGTGGAGTCACCATCCCTGGATGTATTTAAAGAGCGGGTAGATGAGGTACTTAGGGATATGGTTTAGGGGGTAGACAGGAGCGGTTGGACGTGATGATCTCGGAGGTCTTTTCCAACCGAGCGATTCTGTGATTCTGTGAAAATCTGATTTCTTTGCTTTCTCACTCCCTTCAAAACTTGCCTAGGAACAAACTCAATAACTCTGTGTCATCATATCCTTTTCTGGTTTTCAGCCAACCTTTACTTACCTAGCTTAAATTGTTACTCCTTTCTTTTGAGTATAATCCATATTAAGGTAAGTCTTGATACCCCTGAAACACAGAGACAACAGTAAATATGAGAGCTGGCCTCAGGTAGGACAGGCATGATGGAGGGGAAGACCAAAGTCTTTTTATTTAAAAGAAGAAAGCAGTACAAACACCTTTGACAAAATAAAGCTGTGGAATTGTCCAAGGCTATGCAGACAACCAAGGGTTGTGGTGACATCATCAGTCGCAGGAGCTCTGTTCTCATCTCATTTGTTATGATGTCACCTCTCTGGACATATTTATAACTCTGTAATTTGTGGTTCCAAATCATTTATTCCTGTTAGATAAACACACAGATGGGGGGAGCTTTGGTGACACTACAGTAAAGTGAAGCTTGAGTCCTTTCTGATTGTCACTGAGCTGGGGTGCAGGCAGGAGTCTGGCAGCTTTCCTCATGTTCGTGTGGTTGCCTATGTTGGGTGATGCTGTGGTGTGTTTTCCTCTCCCTCTTTTCTATTAGCACCTGTAGGCTGACATCAGCATTATGGTACCAGTTGGTGGTTGGTTCACCTGAAGGGTCTCTTTGTGATAAGGTGGAGATCCTTCCTGGGACAGCAATTGAGGATTATAGCAGTTGGCATACAGTACCAACCTTCTTGGAGCACTGTGCACCCAAGCTCAGATGAGGCAGCTGGGCAGTTGTGCTGTTTTAGGGCTTTTCTAGTGCCTTGTGCCTGTGTGTGTCCAGGCACAGACATTTCATCTGCTTGATCTGTAAAACTGACAACTTAAATCAGATATTTAAATGCATAAGAATAGATGAGAACTTCTTTATAGATGTCGGTCAAAAATTATTCCCACTTTGGCAAGGTGCTGGGGGGATTATATGGGAGATATGAGCTCCTCAGGTGGGTATCTGTCTCCGGGACTGAGCCAATCCATCTCTGTCTCGTGCTCCCTGTCCCTCCCTTGAGAGGAGGAGATGAAGTGAGCCACTGAAAGCTAGTTGGCACGGCTGCTGCCTTCACGCTCTGCTGGAGCTCGGCCTACTTTCATGTTTCACTTCTGATTATTGAAGTCCAAATTGTAATGGAAGATGATTAGAGCAACCGGAGAGCTGATGGTGCCCACCTACATGAAAGGGCAGTGTAGGGGTCCACCAAGAAGGCTGGGTGGACAGTGGGTCTGAGTGGTAGGTTGTGAGCACCCATGGAGAGAGGAGGAACAAGCAGTAGAGGCTCTGAGGAAGGACTTTTGCAGGCAGCTTCCCAGCTACATTTGCCAGTGACCAACTTTGTTGCTGTTTGGAGGTCTTGGAGCATAACCCAGGTGACAGCAATGGTGCCAGCTCTGCCCTTGTCTTGCTAAATGGACCCTAGAGAATAGACCATTCTAGTGTGAAGGCATCAAACTTCCTTGGGGTCTTCTGTTATCCTGGATGTTCCTAGGAAGGATTTGTTTCCTTCTGAAGAAGTTGTCACATGGGGAATAAACTAACAGCCCTATCAGCTGGTGCTCCAAATGATGCTGCATTAGCATCACTCCTTGAGCTCTAGGAGGGCTGTAATGCCAAGGGTATCACATGCCACTGGCTTGGCCCCAGGGATGTCTGCATTTGTCTGCCTGCATCTCCTGAGAGTGCTGTGAAAACCATGCTGATCATGGTACAAATATTCTTAGTATTCAAAGAAGCACAAATATTTTCTGCCTCTTTATGCCAAAAGCAACAAGGGTGGTTGAGGGCTATTTTCTACTGCCACCTCCTTGCTCTAGCAGAAGGCTGTGGATCCTAAATAGGGCCATACTGTCCTGTTACTGTGGTCTGTATCACTTGCCTTTCTCTTCTCTGCTTGCCAGCAAGCAAGATTCAACCACAGCACTCATTTGGGGGATAACCAATGCATTTGTCCATCTGTCATGTGTCTGGGCACATATGCTCTGCTGAGCAAGGCTGATGAAGGTAGGGATGACAAGGAGCTATTTGTTCTGCTTTAGTAGATCTGCCTGGATCCTTTAAATGCCGAGTTGGAGGCATGGAAATATCTTGGGCTCCCTGTGTGGAAGATTGTACCTGTTGTAGAATCAGTGCCAAGAGGGGAATACTTGTCAGCCCCTTTTTTCTCCATTTCTTCCCAAAAAAAGAGAGCCCCAGCTCTTGGTTTAGCTGCCAACAGTTGGGTTAGATGGATTCAGGACAGGTTGCATCTGGGTCTAGAGGAACCAGTACAAATTTCCTGGTTCCCAGGCAGTGCACTCATAATGCAAAGCTCTCTACAAACTCAGCACAAGGCAATAGCAGAGATGGATGAGACTCCGTGAGAATGTTGTAAGGTTCAGATAAAATCTGTGGTTCTCAGGGCAGGGTCTCAGTGCGGTGGTGTCGAGGGTAAATGGAGTTTACCCACTTGGGATGAGAGTGACACGCTGTTTATCCATTTCTCATCTACACCAGGCAATGGAAATAATTTCTTTTAATATCCCATGTTGATGTCAGGAGGGTGGGGGGAGTCTCCCAACCGGGGGCTCGAGAGCAGGTGCACGGGAGTCACAGGAATGCTACCATTCCCATGACATTTGAGGGGGCTCTGGGCTTACTGGGAAGACTGTGGAGGGGGAGTTTTAAACCCAAAACTTATACAGGAATGTATGCTAAGGAAAGGTCTGAAACTCCCTGAGTTATATTGTGCACTGCGTAGAGAGCACCCTCACTTGTGTTCTCTCTCCACTGGCATCTTCTCTCATAATCATTCATTCTCTCTATAAACAGATTTCCCAGTAATGGTTTTCATTTTCTTTGAAGTGTCCCATTCATTCTGCTGCTCTGCCCATTCATGTGCTCAGGGTTTCTTGAAAGGAAGACAGATACAAACATTCAAAGTGCTTGAAATATGCTAGCAGCGGGAGGGGGTGGGCAGAGGCATTTCTTTTAAAATATATCTGTTTAGACGACTTCCCTCCTTTTTCATGTTTTCATCCTTTTTACTTTTTTTCACTTAAATTATTATCTCTCTTGGACTTTTGGTTTGCTTTCCCCTCTATAGAGATCCCAATGCAGTATGATTTCTAAATTTCATCCCCTGCAATCTGTTCCTGCTGTTTTAAACTATTAATAAATTGAAGCACATTCTGGAAGCTGATTTAATCCAGTCCCTAAATGAAGCAGGTGCTGAAGTGGTTTGCTGATGGGGTGTGTTTCTGAACTAGGGCCTCTCAGGCTAAGACACGACTGTAATTAGGGCTCTGTGGCTGGGTTCATGTGAATAGAAGGTAATACTTGGTCCTGAAAATCAGGAATTGTATCTATTCCCTGCAAGGGCAGGGACTTAAAAGGAAAAGTTACTTGTGTTTTTGGGACAGATATAAACCCGAATTGATGGTTGGTTACAGCAAGACATGCCCTTTAACATTTCACCCCCATTGGGATCCCTTTCTGCTGCAGTCATAGCTGACTTGAGGGTTGAAAATGCTGCTTTTTGTCCTCGTGTCCTTTGCCACATCCCTGTAGTGTCTGAACCTCCCAATGGTTCCTCAGGCGACCAACCTTCAGTAATCTTCCTCTGGGTGAAGAAGGACCTTGCTCTAACCCCAGAGAATGATGTCAAATGAACCTATTTCATTACAAGGAGAAGGTGATGGCTTGCAATGGGCTCTAATTACATCCTCATAGGCTTGTCCCAGCATAAGGGATGACCCTGTGATTCTGATTAAAATTGGAAGCATGCAGACTTTCCAAAGGAGGCTGAGTTTAGGTTTAGAGCAGAGATGAGACCTCAGCCTGGCTGAAATGGCTGCTTCTGCTCTTGGGTAGCAACCCTGGGAGCATTTACAAAAATGAGTGCCCCAAGTGAGTTCTCAGCTGTGCTTTTTTCTCTTGACGCTTGGCGTTTCAGCCCATGCAGTCAAGATTGCACATGGCATTTGGGACTGTATTTGTGGCCAGCTTGAGGGTTTGGGGTTCTTATTAATTATTGCTACATAGTTATGGGCTGGGGGCTCGGTGTAAGAGTGCAAAAATGGGTTTGCCTTTTCTCCACCAGATTTTTGCATTGGGTTGATTTTTATTAGGACAAGTTTGGCTTTGATTTCAGATTTATACGTTGTTCTGTTCTATCAGGCTCCAATAGGCTTTTTGAATCCAGACCTCCATATAAAAGGAGAATTATGATTCTAACATTATGCCTAGTAGCAATAATAATAAAGAACTAGAGGTTCATATTCATATCAGATGCAAGCCCAAGTTCTCTTCGAAGGGTTTGCACCTCAGTGTGGCTGCAGCCCAGGGAGGACACAGGATGCTCCACCTGTGCAGGTCTGTGCCCACTCCACTGAGACGGGTGGCGTCTGGACCAGATTTGGGTGAGGAACAGAACTGGAGCAAGGAGGGAGGAACAAGCCAGCCCCTAGCATACCACAAATGTGTTTTATATTGTAATATCAAACATTGGCTTATTCTGTGTTTTCTGTTAAAACAAGTCATAAAAGAAGTACTTAAAGGGGACTCCGTTCCTATATCTCATATATACCCACAGAGCACATGTGGAGCGCAGATAATGGCGACCAACCTTCCCCCTGCCGCTTCACTCCTTCTCCCCCCACTGCCCCATTCATCTCCGCCATCTAATAAGAAAAAGAACAGAGCTGGTGTTAACACAGGAGGGGTTGTTAATCTATTCGGAAACGGATTTTCAGGTCCAGGCATACTATTTTTTTTTTTTTGAGAAGGGGAAGGAAGGGATGTTCATCTTCTTGGGGCTGGTGCCCAGGGAGGGGATGGCCCTGGAGGGCACTTGGGGCTTGCTCTCTTTGCCAGGGCTGCTCTGGGGGGGCTCGGTGGAGGGCGGAAGGGGGTGTTTAGCTTGGGGTGGGATGTAATTGATAGCAAGGAAGAGCTGTCACAATAGCAGGATAGGAAACCGGCTATCCCGGACAGCCAACATTTAAAAGCCCCCTAATCTGGCAGTCTATGTATTAAAGGGCTGATCTGAGGGGAGGACATGGAGGTGGGGGCAGGAGGGGGGTTAAAGAGTGGGCCTGACTCCTGTTAGCTCCTTCTAATGAGGCAGTTGAATTGCATTTAAAAGGGCTCCTGGCCTGGCATGAAATCTTGCAAAGAAACCTCCTTATTTTAATGCATGCAACTGACTTCGCTTTACAAACGATTTTATAGTGTCCAGACACTTACAACCTGACCTTCGGTGATTCTGGAGTTAATACAAAGTCTTGGAAAACATTAATGCGCTATTAAAAAAAAAAAAAAAAAAGAAGTCTCTCAATAGATCTTTCTAGTCTTACAAACACGCTCAGAGTTCCTGAGTACTCAACTCCCGGTATAAAAATGTAAAGTCGTTTCAGACTATTAATGGGAGGAGGGAGCCGATGCCCCAGTCTCTTATTTAAGTTGTTCACCTCCTGCTTGTACGTTTGAGTTTTATTTTTTTGCCCGCATAAAGAGCAACGGATTTTGGCTTTGAGCAAACATATTTAAACGTCGAAGAAGGCCTTGTGTGTCGGCAAGTTTATCATCCCTCCCTCCGTATGTCAGCTGCTGTAATAGGGGGTTTTTTTCGTTGTTATTAAATCTCCCTACAGACCTAGGGTCTCTAATTACCGAACATTGTGGGGAAAATATTTTAGGGGTCTCCAGAAAAAGTGGAGGAGATGGGAGTTGTGAAATCAGGTCCTGTATGCAAGCAGCTTGAAAAATATCCCTTTCCCTTTGAGAAAAAAAATAGCGTAAGGGAAACGGTTTAAATGAGAAAGGGCGACTAATGAGGAATGGAGAAAGAGCGAAGTAAATCGTAGTGGAATAGCTCAACGCGACAGGAAGTGTGTGTGTAGTGTGGGTATGTATATAATATATGTACATAATACATGTAGAGCGTTGTGCTGATGCTGTGTGTGAGGTGCTGGAATCTGGGTTTGGGAGCCGGGTTTCCCAGGGGGTTTGGCCCCAGATAGGGAAAGGAGGAAAAGGACTAAGCAAGGACTGTGCTGATGAAGATGGGGCCGAGGTTGGGGGGGGGGGCTTTTGGAACGGATTTTAGTGGGGACGAGGCCCCCCCCCCCCCCCCGCCTCTTCACCAATCCCAGGCCTTTCTAACGGTGAAAACTCGTTTTTCATATATTTGTTTGAGGTTTTTTCCCCTTGGCGGCGGCTCCGGCGGGTGAGCAGGGCAGCAGCCCGTTTGTGGGGCAGGGGGCTCCCCGCACCCCATACCC
>NW_010169318.1:39936-40437 GCF_000695765.1 Mesitornis unicolor
GGGGGGGCGCAGACCTCCGCGCTCCTCTTTTGTCTCATTTCCCCCCATCTTTCATCTCTCAGTTGGGTTTTCTTTTAATTTTCAGGGCACCTCAGGGAACAAAGAAACGATTTAAACCCGGCTCTAGGGAAATCAGCAGTCCCGTCTTAATGACCAGGCGTTGTTTGTGCGGAGCCGGCCGCTCCGCGCAAGCTGAGCGCGGAGGCTCCGCTCCAGCGCACCGCGGAGGAGGGAAGCCGAGAGGAGCCAGGAAAATAAACAATGCTCTGTTTTATCTCTTTGCTTCAGTTAAATTCGCGGGGGGGGGGGGGGGGGGGGGAAGATTTGAACATACGAACAGCTGCTTAAAATCTAATATAGACAAATGGACATCTTGTATAACATTAAGTTTTAGTAGGCAACTCATTTATTTTGAAGTGCTCTTGCGAATAGTTTGGCAAAGAGCTTTTTCTCCCTCCCGTTCCTGGAAAGGAGTTGGAGATTGCTGGACAGAAATGGGGG
>NW_010169318.1:40567-57534 GCF_000695765.1 Mesitornis unicolor
CAAAGAAAAAAAAATAGACATAAAAGAAAACCATGAGGATAAAAAAATATATTAATTGGGCAAACGACTTGAGCGAATCTAACACTTGCAGCGTTTGAAACGCAGAGCTCTGAGCATGCCATTCTTTAGGCTTGTACGATATTAAACCAAAAAAGCGTGGCACGGGGGGGTATTTTTAGTTTGTAAATGGCTCGGTGAAAGCGGATTGCGCCGTGGGAAACTATCGGTGAGGGAGCAGGTCCCCGGACGGACACGCGGACTGCTCCGCATTTTGGCAGAGGCCAGGGATTAATAAATAATAATAAATTCAGCTCCGTATTTTATAGGAACGGCAGAGCCAAGAGCGCGCACAGACTGAAAGCGAACCTGTGTCCCGGCTCCAAACGAGAGGAATAGAGTTTAGGGGGGAGGAAATAAGAAAAAAAATTCTAAACTTGAAAATAAAGACTTTATTTGTGGAGGAGTGTGCCTGGGTGATGACACCCACCGAGAGTGCCGGTATCTCCGAACGGGCAGAGCCGCCGACCTCCGCCAAAGTCCTGCCCCGGAGCAGAGTCTCTAGGGCTGGATATAGAGAGAAAAAAAGGGGAAAACTGCAATTATTTGAGAGGTCATAGGGATAGCTGGTCCCTCTGCTTGAGCTGTTACCCTCTCCTGCCTTCCACGTTTATTTGTGGGGACAAAAATCCCACAGGTTGCCTTAAATTTTTGTTTAATTCGTTAGGCACATGTATTTTTTTTTCTGCTTTGTACTAAGATGATCTAGTGAATTACTAGATGGGAAACAGCCCGGTCTCCGGAATAAAGTTTTCTGCCTGTTCTGTTTCTGTTGGTTTATCACTTTCCTTCCCGCAGAAACCACTTTCTTGAGCTCCCGGTGCGGCAACAGCAGGCGAAAACTGCTCTGGGTTTTACCTCTCGGGGAAAGATGCGATCCGCGTTAAAATATTGGTGTTTTTAGGCTGGCATCCTTCGGGTAATTTTTTTTTTCTTTCTGGTATTTTAAAACAAACAAACAGATTTGCCCTATTTAGGAGAGGGGGGGAAAAAGTAGAAGCTCGCGGCGTGATTAGAAAACGGTTTTTTTGGAGCAAAAAGGGAAAACGGAGCGGCGAAGGTTTTGGGGAAGGTGTTAAACCCCCGTTCTCTGAAACTGTTAAAATATCTTTAGTATGATGAGAAGGAGAGCGGAGCGGGAGAGCGGGGCCTCTGCAGCCGGGCTTCCTCGAGCCCGCGGAGCAGCCGGCCTGGGGGCTGGCGATGATTTATTGTGTGTGTGTTTGAGCTCGTTTCCCCCCAAAACAGCAACAACCCATTGATCTCCCTGAGAGGCGAAAACCCCAGGCTCTGTGGCGGAGAGGAGCTAGCGCCCGCTCCGCACCCGCGGACGGATGCGCACGAGGGTAGCGGGAGCTCCGCAGCCGGGGAGCGGTGATGGGCTGGGTGCTTTCTCTCACTGCTGGGAGCCGGGGAATGTAAATTTTTACGCCCAAAACCCTTGCTCGGCCGGGGAGGAACCCACTCGCTGCTCCCACTTTAGGTCTCGAATTAATTTTAGCGCGGAAGGAAACGGCCAAGCTCGCCCCAGCACCGGGGCTGGTAGCCCTCAATTATAACTTCATTAATTGAGCTTGCGCTCATGGGCAGCAGCGCGTCCGCAGAGCAGGAGATCGCCCTGCCTGCGCGCCGGGCAGCGGAGGCAAAGCGCGCAGCTATTGCCAGGTATTCTCGTTATTATTCTCATTATTAATAATATTATTATATCCAATGGTTCTGGCTCCTCTCCGCGCATCTCAGTTCCCTCCCCGGCGCTGGGAACCGCACCAGCGCCGAGGTGTTAACGAGGGGACTAAAGGCCGAGGCTGGGCCGTGGACGTGGAGCCCCGCGGAGGGGAGCGGCCGGGCCCGCGCCGCCGGTAGTGCAGGAGGAAACGCCTTGGGTTTCTTTACGGGCTCATTTTCTCAGAGGAGGATTTTTACTGCATGCGTTAAGAATTTTGAAAAGCAGTGGTAAATATTTTCTCTTCTGGCAAGTTATTTATTGGCATGAAGAGAGGATTTTTTTTTTCCTCTTTATAAAGCTACATGTGGTGACCATATAGGATCAGAAATAATGTGGCCTTTCTGGTTTTGAAGAACTGCTAATGTCATTAAAGGTCTTCCTAACACGCCAGCTAGGAGTTCAAAAAGCCTCGCCTTTTATCCTGGGCATATATTTGGTTGTTTATAAAGTGCAGACTTCCTTATGCTTCAAGTGCATCAGGAGAATTTCTTAACTCTGTAGCAGGATCTGTTTTCAACTATATTCTTCTTTGGAAATTGGACTGGTTAACTGGTGTCTTTCACACTTCTTTTCTGGCTGCTATTTTTATACATTCAGCCGCAAAAGAAGTTCCCGCGCACAGAAGCAAAGAATTTTCCCCTCTGCTTCGTATTACAGAAAATATCTGTGCCGGCCACTAATTGTCCATTAGTGCTAATAAGTGGCTAAAACAATATTAGAAGATAACCCGAGCAACCTGCCTTCTTTATTTTAATTTGACTTACTGAAATCGGGAAGGTTTTGACGAAGACCCGACTAGACGTGTCCAGGGAATCTGTGTACGAAACTTTTGGACTGTTGATTTTGAGGGTCACTTATCTAAGCTAAGTTCAAAGTGTCACCTGCTTTAATCCCTTTTCTGTCATGCTCGGAGAGACTCCACACAGCACACAGTCCTCTTCTCGGAGCGCCTGGAAGAAAAAAAAATACCCCTCTCTGTCTCGATTCCCCCCCCAGCACCCAGTTTTCCCTCACAAATACATTAGGAATTTTGCCCCTCGATTCTAGCGACTCTTAGGAAAAAGTCATTTGAATTCAATTATTAATATTTTCCGGGCATGCTTTTTTAGCATGCCATTTGTAATATATTAGAATGAATTATATGTTTAAAAAAAAGAAAGAAAAAAAAAAAGAAAAGAAAAAGAAAACCCAGAGAAAGAAGGCCTTTTCTATTAAATAGAAACAAGATGTTCAAATATAGAATGTATAATTTCAAATCTGGTGTTTTCCACTCTTGGATGCTGATGGTGTTAAAAAAATCTTCTTTGCTGCTTCTGCAATTTAAATCCTTGCTTAGAAACAAATTATTCACTGGGATATTATTTTTAATTAAAATTCTCTTTCCTGAAGGAGTTGTTTTTAACTTCTCTTCGGTTTTCCTGAATAGTTTTCTTTTCCCTCGGATTTAACATTTTCATTAATTGGGGGGTTCTTAAGCCGTGTCTTGTAAGCGGGTTGGTGTTTTTTGAAACTTTGACAGAAAACAGTCCACTTGTTTTGTTTTGGTTTGGGTGAATGGTTTTGGTGAAAACGCATAGTTTTGAAACAACTCAAAGGGAGTGGAAAACTTGGAGCTCCTCAGACATGTCAATGAACAGTGTTCACACACACAAAAAGGCCCATGTTTTTTCAATGAGCTCTTGAACGCTGAGCTCTGTACTAAAGCTTCGGAGGGATAAACCTAAATTTATGCATCTGCAGACATTTTTAGGCACCTAAATAGAAATGGAGTCATTCAGAAGTGCTGAACCCTCACAAATCTGGGTGAAGACAAGGAGGACAGCTCTGGTTCATCACTGCTAAAACCTCATCCCTTTTCTCTTGCTGCCTGCATGTGACTTCAGGCACTTGGGCTGGCTGTTGAGTTTAGCTGCCTTTATCATTTCCTCTTAGACAAGACCTGGAGAAGCAAGGAAAAGTACTTCTGTACTCAGCAAAGTAAGGGACTTGAAGCACTTGGTGAACTTCAAAAGGTTTGAGAGCAGTCAGGCAACACACCTGCTTTACGTTAGACATATAGATGGTCTGAGAGGAACCACCTTGGCCACTTACCCCTGCATTCCCAGGCAATCTTGTAATGGGCATGAGAAGGGTTCCTAGAGCATCCACACCACAAAACACCTTCCATTTGCCCAAGAACAAACATTCAAGGACTGAGAGGAGAGACCAACCGGCTGCCAAGCAGTGGAGGACCCCAGGACCAGAGCAGGGGACCTCAAGGGCTCATGTCATTGCCAAATCTCAGATTCAGCTGCTTTGAACACACACAGACTTTTTTTGTATTTTGATTCAGTATTTTGTCTGTCAGAAGTGTGCCCTCCTGTCATTCCAGGATAAAGAGGCAACAGAACTGTGGGGCGAAAGGAAATTTCTGGTAAAAATGAGGAGAAAGTGAGAAAATTCAGCTTCTTTGTACCCACAGGGAAATTCTTTTGGGAAGACAAAGAGGAATTTTTCTGTTACTTGAAGCTGGCAAGTATCAAGAAAACATATGTCGTAATTTCTCATGGGTATTTCTAGGTTTTGGTAGATTCTCTAGAAATGCTGGAATCCTGGTATAACAGCTGAAGCTCCACTGACGTCTCCATCCTCACCTCGTTTTGGTGACTGATGTCACCAAACACATGTCCTGTGTCCCAAACGATAAGGAAGGTGAATGGGAATCAAGGGCGCAGGGAGAATTATTGGGGCAGGTACATCTGCTAATATGTCTTAGTGGTTTAATTGACTTTCCCCCCCCTCCTTTTCCTGTAATTTCTGAATCAATCATTCTACTATCAGCTAGCTCTAGAGATGAATGAGTAACACTAGTGAGATAAAAGAGTCAAGACTCCCTTTCCTGTGATTTGGCTGTTTTTTGTTAACAGTGCTCTGAGTGCCATTACTTCCCATAAAAGACATCTGGAAAATCATCGATGTGTGGTGGAGAAAGTGGCTCTTCTCTGCTTTGTATTCCCCTTTGATCCAACATGGAGCACAATTCCTTGCATCCTGAGATCAATAGCTCCCATCCTGGGACATTTTTAACGCTTGTATGCTGTGGGTGATTTTAAACACTTTAAGAAAATAGGAACATCAACTCCTTTTTGTCTTAGAATGTGTTTATTTATGAATTTGTGACAGCAAGGCCAATGGCAGGAGGAGAATAGCATGGACCAGCTGGATATACCCACTGAGTACAACCGGTTGAGTTGTTCCTCTACGTTTGGTCAGCTTCACCTTTGTAACACTACCTGACTAAAGATTCACGAAAGTATGGGTGGCCATGGCTGTGCTGGACAGCCTCATGGTAATCAGAGACCTCCAGAGCCAAAAGTATCCGCTGCTATAGTTTGAGTTTAAGCTGCCTGCCTGGAGTAGTGATTGGTTCAAAGTGTGTTTGGACTGGATGTAGAAGGAGAGACTGAAGTGGGAAGGGTGTTGCTTGTGCTCAGGGTCAGCAGAAGCATTAAGTAGTGCTCTGGTCTTAGCCAAGAGCAGCCAATCTGTGATTTGTAAGCTACACGCAGCTCTCTGGTGCTTCAGCTGTGGCTTCTGCAGTGGGACTTCGTCATGGTGGGCAATGGTAGGCTGAAGGTACCACTGATAAGCCTGGTCTGGGCAGGATTTAGGACTGAAGGGGCTACCATTAGTCTCAGTCTCATGCTCAGCACAGCTTCGTTCAAGGATGGATTCCCGGGAACTCAATCGTCAGTTTCCAGCAGTGATCCATTCCTAGAACCTTCCCCACCACTGCTCTTTGATTCCTCTGCAAAGATACTTCTGGATGGGTGTGTTATGCCTTCCTTTAAAAAGCAGCTTGGATATATGAGAAGGCCTGAACAGGAACTTGTGACCTATATATTCAATGAATGACTCAGTCGGATGGACTTTGAGGTGTTTGTCTGCTCAATTCCTTTACTTTCCAGCACTAAATCCTGTAGTATTCAACCTGAAAGGTCCTGCTAATATGAGTAGGATCAAGCACAGGCCTACAAAGAGCAAGGGAGATCATTATTTTCACAGGAACTGATAGTCGGACCCTAAATCTTCAGAAGAGAGCAGTGCCTAGAAACCAGCTGTCTAATATATCTACTGTGCTAACCTGGGAGCAGGGAGGGGAGAATAAAAATGTGCTTTGCAGTATAATATTGCTTTGTGCCTCCAAAAAGGCTTCTAATTTTATGTTCTAAAGGCAAACATTACAGCTAATTGAAGAGCAGGGAGGAAAAATGGATCTCCTTTTCTAAGCGCCAATAAGACTGGGTTCTGGGCCAGTGGTTCTGTGAGAGGTCTCCATTTACTACCTGTCCTAAACCTCAGGTATTTTAGAAGGAAAATGCCTGCCATATATTAAAGAGAAAAGTCATTAAATGGATGTCAAAACAAAAAAAAAAAGAGGACAGAGAAAACCCATGCGACTGAATTTATGGCTTGCTTAAGAAGCACAAGGTAGCACTGAGAAAACATAAATGAGAACAAGGGGGCTTCCACACAATGGAGAAGGTATTTACCACTTGCCACGTTTCCAGCAGTGACCTGGAAAGAGGTCCCCAAGGCTGGCAATGTCCCTGTCCTATCCTTGCGGCCTGAACTCTCCTCCTGACTCTGCCCCACAGCCCCCCTTGAAGGGAATAACCCCCCTTCACCTCTCTGGGAGTTGGATTAGGCCCCGTGCCCAGAACGTTGCTCGGTTTTTATTGCTACGGTGACTGCACCCATTGCCTCTGGAGGAAACGGGGCTGAGCTGCAGCAGCCTCAAGCCAGCAGGAAATTCAAGGCTTTGTGGGCATCCAGGTAGGAGCCAAGTTAAATGAGCAAAAGGCAAAGTGAATGCTCATGGGGACAGTGGATCTGGAGTGGGGCGCTCTGCTTTGGGTAGGAGGACACAAGAAGGCAATGGAGAACTTTAGCTATGATCTTCATGGCAGCAGGGGTGTTCAAAGCATTTGGTGTTGCACTGGTGACCCAGCTGAGGGCTGCGGGTAGCTTAGGAGATCTGTGTGTGGGAAAAGAGTTGTCCTATTCACCCAAGCTCATGTTGACCCAGCAGCATAGGCAGAGCGAGGAATGAGAGGGTTCCCTCCAATGCTGTGAGTGGAAGGAAGAAGTGGGTGGGCAGGAGGCAGGCAGAAACTAGGGGTTTGATACTGCTGCGAGCTCCTGTTGAACTTTAGGCTCTTCTTTTTGGACACCTGGCAGCTTGCTGGGATCCCACTGGAGGGTCTCAGTGAGGCTGGAGAAGCAGGAACTACCTCCTCTTACCCCAGCCCCTTAGAAAACACTGATTTCTCTTTTAAAATAAAACAAAACCAACAAAACAAACTACCCACCCAACCAACCAACCAACGAAACTTTGAATAAAAGTAAAGAACTAGAAATCATGTCCTAGAGGGCATCTGTCCTCCCTAGCCCATCTCATTCCTGACTCCAGTTTCAGTGACGAGATGCTGCAGACCTTCCTTGGTACCAGTCTCACAGACTAGGTGATGACTCTTCCCAGTTCTGCGTGCACTGTCTGGATCCACATATTTGGTCTTAGAGCAGGTGCTGTTTCTCCTAATGTCTACCTCTCTGTGTCCCAGTATACAAATTGTCATGAGCTTTGGGTGTTTAAAGAGGAGAGAAATCAGAAAATACCAACATGGAGCAGCAAGTCCGCTTCCACACTGAGTAGCAACAGTTGAATGAACTTGATTAGTTGTTTTTTTCCCATTAGCTTTGTGCCTGGTTTCATGTCCTGGCTCAGCTCTAGTGTCAGCCAGCCACTGTGGAGAGGGGTGGTCTTATCCCTGCCTCCCCTCCCCTCCATCTCCTCAGCTGCTGACTCCTCCTGCATCCCTTGCACTGACCTAACAGGGTCTGTGGGGTGAATGAGTTCAGCTGGCTGAGCTGATGGCAAATTAACCCTCTTAAAAATATAGCAAAGGAACTGGATTTTGTGTCAGACCAGGTACTGAGCTGACAACCTTATGGCTGGGTCCTACATGGTCCTGGTCCTTCTAGATCAAGCCAAGGGAAGTCACTGCCAGTACTCTTTTTAACTGCATTTCCAAAGGGCTGTGAAGTGAAAGATGAGACCAGTGGGAATCCTGCTCTGAACTTGATGGAATAGCAAAGAGCTTGGGAGAAAGCAGATCCATTTTATCCTCTGCTACCAGTGTTCTCCACAGCCTTGGGCATCTCACCTAATCTCTCTGTGCCTGCCTTGTCCCCATCCTTCTGCCTCACCAACTCCAGAGGCAGGACTGGCCTCTTCCCGTGTGTTTGTAGGATGCTTCACACAGTGATGTCTGTCACGGTGTGGCCTCTGGACTCTATCACAGCCCTACCACTATTAATAATCCAGAGGATTAGAAAGATAAGCCGTTACAGCAAGACTCGGGCTTGTCAGAGCTGTCCACTGACTTGTGGTATCTTACAGGTGGGGAAACTGCTCTGGTCTGTTTATTTACAGTCTATAACTTTGCAAATGGTATAATAGCTGCTCAGGTTTTATTTCTTTGCAAACCCCTCGGCGTAGGAGACATCTGTGCTGACAGAATTATCTTTTTCTTTTTCTTTTTTTTTTTCCTTCCCCACAATGGTGCCTTTAACGAGAGCTGGGCTTTAATTGGTAGCTCAGACGGATCCCTCCCCCTCAGCTTGGGGGAGATGCCTGACAAGCAGTGTATGAATAATATATGGGCAGACTGAATACGTGTTTTTCAGCTACGAAGCACAGTATGTCATATATTTAATGACTATTTCATCCCAAAGAAGCACAATTATTTTTATACATAGGTGAAGCACAATAAAGCTCTGCCCTTTCCGCCTTGCTTAATTGTCTTATTTCAGCGAAAGGGAGCAGTTGCTCTGTGGTTCAGGTGTCCCACACGCTGGTGGTGGGACATGGGACACACAGTCAGGTGGGCACAGGTCCCAGCTGGCTTTGGCTGCCCAGGCATCCCTTGGAAGCAGGGGGCTTTGGGCTCCTCTGGGCAGGGATGCTGGTGGCTTGGCCACGTAGGCACATTGTAGGGCTCCCTGGGGTCATGGCAAGGTGAAAGTTGTTTACTCCTGGAGGATCTAATCAAAGCCCAGGCATAGGGACAACCCCCCGTGCTGACTGATTTCCCTCTAGGGGTACTTTTCCTTTTTTGATGCAATACTAAGTGTATTTTGCCTCCTGGTTGATACGAGAGGTTTTTTTTTCCCGTGTATGAAGAGTCATGGTCTTCCTTTTGCAGATGGGAAAAATGAGACACACAAAAGCGAAGTGAAAGGATAGGGGTTTTAAGACCCAGCCTGTTGCTCTGTCCTCTGAGCTGTGCAGTCCCTGTCCCTGTGCACCACCCCATATGCAAAGTCAAGTGATAGCACAGGGCTGATACTCATACAGGCACAGATCAGCTTCTGTTCCTTTCTATGTCACAGGTAGAGTGTCCCAGGGATGAAATTTGAATAAAGACAAGCAGAGTTGCTGTCCTTGAGAGTTCAAGGCTTTAGGAAACCATCTAGTTCTCTCCAGCTACAGGACCTGACTTAGCCCTACCCAGTAGCCAAATCATAACTCAGTCACAATTATATGTTTCTTTTCTCTTTCCTTCACTTGTATTTTAGCATGAGGCGGATTTAGGAGAGATGCTGTGTGTGGGGAAGAGGTGTACGTAATTGGGCTGCTTCTGCCATGGGGAGGGAGAGGAGGAGCTAGCAAGGAATCCACCTGGATTTGGCTTGCTGCTGCTGCTGCTGGAGGACCTCGACTTTTTCTGCTGGGATGATGTGGCAGCTCTGTGCTCTCTGCAGCAGCAGCCAGCTCAGCTCCATGGGGCTCTGGCACCATCACAACTCTGGGATTGCGTGGCAGTCTGCTGCCAAGGCACCTGCTAAATTGTGTGTGCCTAGAGCCAGCCCTCTGTGTTGCACTTGATGCTGATGTTTCTACCTCCTCCCTCATCCTTTGCCATTAGTCCAAGAATGTTCCCTGCATCACCACTAAGACCTCAGCTTGCAGTCCCAGCCACCATGGTCATGCTGCATGAGGTGTTACCCCACGCTCTTGGAGAACGGCTTGACTTGTGGCTCCTCCCTGATGAGCAGAAAGACTGCAGTCAGCATGGACAGTGATGGACCAGCCCTTCCATGGTGTGAGCCCTCTCTCCCCAGTGACTTCTTCTGCAGTAGGAGATCTCAAAAGCATGTTTGGAAAGGGAGTAGAGAAACTGAAGAAATTTGGTTGCCAACCATATTCTCAGAGCGGGATTTTCTGGTGTCTAGTCCAGTGAACTTCTTGGTGTGTGTGTAGCTTTTCTAATGATGCTCTCATTTGTAATGATGCTCTTGTTTGTGGATTCTCTGATGTCCGACAGTATGGCTGAGCTCATATGGCCATCTCGGTGAGGGAATGACTTTTTCTTCTCCATGCTGTATAGGAACTTTGCCTCTGTAAGATGACAGCAGGCTTCTAAATGTGTTGGAAATGGAACCAAACACTCAGCAACTATGAATGGAGGCAAGAGAGACAAATGAGCTGAGGCAGGTACATGCATGCAGAGCTCATCTCCTTGCCTTAGGGAAATAGACCAAGGGCTTTTTTCTACAGAGGATTGCACTGAGCTAGAGTCCTTGGGAATGAACCCAGGTCTTATAACCTGTACCACTGGATGCTGTGACACTAAGCATGTCCTTAAAAGAGAGGGCTTTTCACCCACAGAACAACTCCAAAAAGGCTTTATTTTGTTCCTTATTCTTCCAGTTTGCTCCAGGGTGGACCCCGTCACTGCAGCTTGGGAATGGCCACGAGTGCCTGTTCTGCTCATGTCTGGCAAGGATGGGGAGCGCTGCCCAAGCCATGTCTGCTCCCGACTCTGTCTGCTGGCTTGAGGTGCTGGTGGGGTCTCCAGAGAGTGGGAGCTGGGCACTGCACTGTTTCTAGACCTGGATTTTAGGGATCTTATGGTGACCCTTCTTTGGCATCTCCCCAGATCTGACTCTTCTTCTTCTTCACCCCATGGACCCAGACTCTCCTTCCTTTTTTCCCCAGTGTCTCCAGGCTCCTGTTGCTCTTTTCTTTGATAGCAGTGGCACAAGTTCATAAATAATCTCAGACCTTCTCTAGTGTGGTACACACCAACACTCAGCCTGACCCAACGGCATGAAGGTACTGAGGCTGGAAGAGATATTCCCCCCATTGGGAGCCATGTGTAGGACTCTCGCGATGAGCACAGTGTTTACATGAGGGGGAGGCACTGGGGTTTTTGCACTGGGATTTAGGAATGTTTCCCCCTACCCTGTTCCTCCTGAGTAGGTGGTCAGAAATGTTTATCAAGGGCTGGAAAGGAAACCTGCGTGTATAATACCCCAGACCAGAAAGCCAGAAAAAATCTCGTTGAAACCACAGGGTTAGCCTGGCAGATTTGCAGCGCTAATTTAATGGTGACTTAAACAAATAAAGACAGATTTGCACTCCTACCTTCTCCTCTGCCATCCTGTGCTGTGCTCCCAGGGGCAGCTGGAGCAGGGGATGCCTTTGTTACTGAGGCTCTTGCACAGTCAGGTATGGTGGGGCTGGATGGTCCTTCAGGTTGGGTGTTGTAAGGTAGAAAATTTTTTTGTGGCTGCCCTTCCCTTTCCCTTGCTCCAAAGGAAAAGGAAACTGAAGACTTGGTCTCCTCATCAAGCTGCTGAGTTAATTGTCCCGGTCTTCGCTCTTAGCCTGTGGTCGATGGGGGGGAACGTCACTTAACTTCGACCCTGTTTCCTTTCTGGTGACGTTAATTCTTTTGACCTTGTGTTTGCTGATCTCATGTTCCTGTGCAGCTGACAGGCGGGTATGAAGGAGGAAGGCAGGCAGGAGGGTCGGGAAAGGCAGGGCATGTGGTCATGCCAATAATACTTGCTGGGCATGCAGGAAACGAGTGCTGGGCCCCAGAGTCAGAGGAGCAACTTGTTGATCTACGCTGAGTGATCCAGTGTGTGTTCAAATTTTCATTTCAAAATGGGAAACCTGACCCCAGATTCCCGTTTACTGCTGTTGGGTAGTCAGGAGCAGCTCAATATTTAACTCAAGTTTATGTTGATGTTTCTGAAAGCACCCTCATTTTTTCCGTCTGTCTCTAGCATCATAAAACCTCATTTGGACCTCATTTTCCCACCTACTGTCCCTGGCTTGTGTGATACAAAGATGAGTGTGTGAAGGATGAGGAGAGGCTCAGACATTTAAATATGTGTGGTGGGGAGATGAATAGGCCATATCAGTGGCCAAATTTGAGCTGCCCATCAGGCTGTGGCAGGTAGGCTCTGAGGTGGTCAAAGCTTCTGCCAGGTGTTTTGGGTCTCCCATTGAGAAGGGATTGTGGCTTTGTCAATTATGCCAGTCAAATGGTGACTGTTTTCCTTTTTAAAACTAGCAAGTATTGTGGAGACAGCTCTGTTGGTGTGGATGGACTTGGTACATCTCACAAGGTGCTATAAGGTGCTGTGGGAATGGATTGGTCTTTCTGCAGTTGGAGCAGAAAGCAACATTGCCATGGTTTCCAATGGGAAGAGTCAACAGTCCACGTTGTCTGGGGCAGCTCCTCTGCATGAGAGAGGGTGTGTGAGAAGGTGACTTTGGACTTACAACACCTTCTCCACCTCCAAGTTAGTTAGAAAAATACGGACTTTCCACCGAAAAGGAGAGCATCTTTGTTCTCCTTTTGTGTTTGCTTCAATTTATTTTCTTGTGTCTTGAAATGCAGCCTTTTCTTCCATGAAAGGTGCCGTCACTAAGCTCATTTTCCCAATTCCGAGTCTCAAGAATGTGATAAACCTTAGCTGATTTTTCCAAATGGCTTGAACTGGTGTCAGGGCCATCTGCTCTCCAGGTCATTATAAGAATTTGCACCGTAAAGCTTTGCCATGTGTTCCCTGCAGATTACATACACCTTTGGCTGTGCTCTTGTTGTTAGCTGCTCATTATTGGTTGGTTTGAAAAGCTTTTCTTATAAATGCCCTGTGTCCTAACCACACGTGTTGTATCAGTGGTTTTATAATGACCCATTTGGAATTATTTAGCCAGGGAACCTTGCAGTTTTTCCTTTCAATGTGTCCTTATAAGATGCCCAACTTCTACAGTTAGTCTATGAATGTACCCACACTATTAGATCCACTTGTTTATAATAGCAACCAAATGTCTTCAAATATTCAAGCCTCCTTTTATTTTTTACAGCACTGGCAATAAGCCCTTACATGTTAACTCTTGGCCTTTCTGGGTAACCTCTTATTTAAAAGCAACTTAATTGACTTTACCAGGCCTGGGCTATTTTTCATTTCTTCCTAGAGGACTCATTACTTGAGATGGATGTTTATAAACTGGATCTGGATCCTTCTCTCTCTCACACACACACAGAGACACAGACACAGACACAGACACAGACACACACACACACACACACAGACCCTCCTATTTTACTCCTTCCTGCCTGTTTACATTAGCAGGCCATAATCATATTCATGGCTTCACATAGTTTGACTAAGATTTTTGTAGTGGTGACCCAGTGCAAAAAAGAAAAAAGCAGACAGTTAAATAGCAAGTGCTGAAAGGGCAAGAGAAAATGTTAAAATACTCAGGTTTTTAGGGATGTTTATGTCAGTGAAATGGTCAGAATAGAGGTTTGATTCTTTGAAACAGGTAGGTTTTATACTGGTAGAATTGTGTGTGTGTGTGTGTGTGTGTGATGTAAAATAGGCGTAATGCATTGGTGAGCTGGGTCCAGTGTTGGTTTTTTTATATATATTTGGTTGGTTGGGGTTTTTTTTGGTATATAATAATGGTATCATTATTATTGGGGGAAAAAAGACAACTGAAAGCACATTTTAATCAAGTCGCAGTCCTTGGCATAACAGATTCTCAAAAGTGAAGTGTCCAATAACCTGTAAAAGCTAAAGGTATGAGCACTTTGTCCATATCAGCCTGCTTGTCTCCCTAAGCATGACACGCACTTAAATCCACAGCCTTTGACTACGTAATGCCCCAGATCTGCAGCCTGTCCTCTGCTGCTATGGGGTTCCTAAAGCCATTTCAGCATGCAAAGCGAGAAACAACACGGGCTATCAGAAGGGAGAGAGGTAGAAACACCTATTAGGCCACATTGTTCATCCTTTTTTTCTGTTTCCACTTTGTAGCTGATCAATTCAATTTTTGTTCATGAACATTTGTATCATTTTAGGTCTCCAGTCAGGGGGAGCTGTGACCCTTCTCAGGGCAGCAGAGCTTGTGGGGAGCATTTTCCTGCCTCATGGCTGAGGATGTGTTATTTTCAGATGCTCTGTGAGATGCAGAACTGAGAGGGAAAGGTGGGCAGCCAAGCTCTAAGATTACAGTCTTTATCCTATCCATGGTGGTCTTGTATCTCTTGCATCACTCTTGAATCAGAAATGATCCAGCTGGAGTAGATAGCTTGGGAGAAGCACAGGGAACCTCAAAAGATATGGGGGGCTTCTCTGCACTAGCTATATGTGGTAGCTGATGATTCCTGCTCTCAAAACTGAAGGTCTTTTCTGCCTCTTTCAATACAAGCATTTCTTTTTGTTCTTTTTAAACTTTTTGCTGTTTTTTTTGGTGGTTGCCCATCAATAGGGTGCATGTCCCTCTTATCCCACCTCTGTGTGTGAGTCAAGCCCCTGCTGCGGTAGCTGCCCTCCTGGCACTCCTTACTGCACAATTTGGGCTAACCTTCTGACCCATGCTCTTTCTGGGACTAATAATTTATTTTTACTGGATTTTGGATAAAACCACAATTGACGAACCTGGATTTTGAATAATCCTCCAGCCACCTTTCCCTGAATTTAATCCTCACAGATTATTTTGGGCTCTTTCTCTGTCCTTTCTTTATGCTTTTCTCTGTCCTCTTTTTAATCCTCTCTTGCTTTTCATTAGTTTCTTTAACTAGGTAGCATCTGCCAATTTTATTAATGGGCTGTGTAATCCATTTACAGGGTCATTAATGAAAATATTAAATAAGACCAGACCTAACAAAAGATCCTTGGAGTACTCTGCAAGATGCCTCCCACAAGTGTAATACTTGGCCGACTGCCCTTCTGGCAGGTTTGAATCCACAAAGCAATGTTCATATTATTATTATTATTGTTATTATTATTGGCACTAGGTGATAACTAGAAATCCAAGTCAAACTCTGGGTTTTGTGGTGATAGGCATGGTGCACATATGCTCTGATTATTTATTAGAAAATAACAGAGTCACAGTGTGATGGGGGTCCTGGTTTTGTCCAAGAGCTACGTGAAGAGGAGACAGTTGCTGGTCCCAGGGATGTACAGTATGAAAAAAGTGACCTTAAAATGAAGAATGGGGAGGGTGACAGTGAGATCAAGGGCACTGCCAAAGGCTTCGCCCTCTGACAGTAGCCATGCCAGAGCCCACGCTGCTTCTCAGTCACATAGCACTTGTCTCCATCTGCTTGGTTTTACCTTCCACTTTAAAGCATGCAAGTGCCGTATACCTGATGACCATCTCCCACTGCCCAAAATTGTCATTTTTGTAGAATTCTGTATCTTAGGGGAGAGAAAAAAATATATATATAAACCAGTCTGTGTATTCTGGACTGCTACTGCTCGGCAGGCAGACTGAGTGCCTGATATAAAACATAAGCAGAGGGAATTCAGCTGAACACTAGCACTGTGTATCTGTGCCTGTTTCTGCTGATCTGTTAATCGAATGAATGTTCAAATTGATTTTAAGATTTTCAAGTAGATCTCTTGTTGCTACTCAAATGCAGGGGATGAAGAGTTGAGAGCAGCGTGCAGTACATGGTAGCACAAAACCCTAGGTAATTTGGAGAGAGAGAAGTGGGGTAATATAGCAAAATACTCAATGAAAAAAAACCCGGTGGGTGATTTTCTGCAATAAAAGTGTGGCTTCCAGAGCTGCTTACAGCACTGGGACACCCAGCTCCCAGTCAGAATCCCACCTTTCAGTCTTTTAGGAACTAAAGCTAATTAGGATAAATGCCTGTGACCATCAGATGTGTAAAGAGGTATTTGTGTGTGCACACCCACAGGTGTTTACTGGGATTATTTTTGTACAAGCACGTACATTGAGCCTCCCAGATGCTGCAGGTTTAAGGCCTTCAGTTGCATTTCAGGAGACCTACCCTAGTGCATGTGCCTGTGTGTAAGATACTTTTATATAGTCTCCTATCCAGGTGCATTTTCTATAATGTGTATTTATACACCAGAACCCCTACGTGACTGCATGGGGAAAACAAAGTCTTTTTGTTACTTTGCAGATCTGTCTGAGCAGCTTTTGGGTCTCCCAACTTTGCAGACCCTTAAGTCCAGGAAAGAAACAAACAACAAACAAACAGAAAGGGTTAGGGGTTGTGGAGACTGGGAAGAGGGAGATGTTTCAATTGAAAAGAATAAATTTCTGACCATGCCAGTTTTATTGGCCTGGAGGAACCTTATAGACTAATGACCAGCAATCCCCCTCCCAACACACACACACACTCTCACACACTTTTCTTCACTGCCACCCACCCCCACTCCAACCCAGAGACCTTAAACAATCCAGTAGAAGGTGTGACTTCAAACTTGGTGGTAGGGATAAAGAGAAAGGAAGCCGGAATGTAAGCGCTTGTGTGATGTGATTATTCCCAGAAATGCCTCGACATCTCCCCGCTGGCCCAGCACGGTTGCCAGCGGGGCCGTGGAGCTCAGAGCTAAGGTGCTGACCGCCGGCTGCAGAGCCACTGTGATACCTTATCGAGGAGATGCATTGGGTCCCCTCGTAGTTACAAGCGGAAATAGGCTGGTAGCCAGCTGAGCCCACCGCGGCCTTGGCATCCAGGAGACCTCTGCCAAGCCCCTGCCTGCCACCAAGGTAAAGGGGGGCTCCCCAGGCCCCCCCTGGCTACCCCTCTGTGAGGGTTGCCCTTTGGTTCCCTTGATCTGGGTTGCAGGGTCTTGGCACTGATGGGGTGGCCATGAGTGGGGTGAGCTGTGATGGAGGAAAGTGTGGGGGTACCCGAGTGGGTGGGCATGTGTGGGGCTGGTCTGACGTGCGTGGGGTGAATCTGACGGGGCGCACACATGGTGGCTGGGGCAGGGGGGGGTTGGGGCCCATCTCATGGGGGCAGAGAGTTTGGGATGTGCTGGCTGGGGCTGTGGGGGGTTTGGGGGGGGTTCT
>NW_010169318.1:57614-58431 GCF_000695765.1 Mesitornis unicolor
GTTTTAGATGCAAATGTGCCTAAAGATGCTTTAGTAGAACTTTTCTGGTCGCTTCCCAAATGCTTTATTATCCATTTATTCACCTAAAGTGATGCCCGGTTCTCCGACTCAGATCCCATATATTAAGGGAGAAAAACAATACATCTTTTCTCTTTAATACTTTTTGTTAATTTAAATAATTTCATTTACAGGGGAGGTGGAAGTGGGAGCAGGCTAATGTATAACAGGTGTTTTGATTTCATGTTCCTCTTTGAAAAGCTAATCTCACTATTTGGACCCTGTATTCACCCTTGGTTGGTGAAGAAAGTAATAATAGGAATTGTTTAGGAATTCATCAAAGAAAAACCCACCCCTTCCCCCACCTCCCCTTCCCTGCACCATCAGTGGGATCTGGCACCCCCTGACTGTAGATGGCACAAAGCTTCAGGTTTGGTTTGGTTTGGTTTTTAAATCAATTTTTTTGTAGGATACTGTTTGGCGATGTGTGTTAGCAGCTTGGCACAGGAGGGAGAAGGGGTTCAGCTCTTCTCCACCTTTGCTGCCACTCATGTCCAACAAGTAGCTCAACAAAAATATATAAATATATGTATTTATTTTTTATTTCTGCCTCCCTCAAAAATAATGAAAACCATTATTCATATAAACCACAGCCCGGCCACTCCGTGCTCCCTCTGTCAGTCAAGGGTGCAGCCTTCAAGGCCTCTCCCCTAAAATAAACCCTGGGGGCACAGAGGCAAA
The DNA here is from genome assembly GCF_000695765.1 of Mesitornis unicolor. Lineage (NCBI taxonomy): Eukaryota > Metazoa > Chordata > Aves > Mesitornithiformes > Mesitornithidae > Mesitornis > Mesitornis unicolor. The sequence goes on from NW_010169318.1 coordinate 58,353, forward strand.
TAAAGGGTATTTTTTCCTTTATTTTACTAAATGTTTTATCTACCGGGAAAGGCGAGTTTTGATTATTTTCGTGTTACAC
>NW_010169318.1:58462-59864 GCF_000695765.1 Mesitornis unicolor
TCAAAAATTCGTGAAAAATTAAAGCATTTGGCAGGAGTGGGGTGGATAGTTACACGGGAAAACTGATATCTTTGCACTGGGGTGATTTGGGGTAAAAAGGGGTTTGGAGAATTAGCAGCAGGATGGTAACGACTCAATCACGCCGCGTTTTCGAGACTGATTTTAGGACAGATTTTTAAATGCGCCTAAAATGCGAGTAACTTCTGGCTTATAGTCGTCCGTGTAAGGATAAAATGGATTCAGTTATCCTAAATGATGTTCATTCTCCAAACCAACAATATTAACCAAATATCGGACAATTCAAAAGCCCGATCCTGCAATCGGTTTCACAGCTTATTTGGATGCTCTGGGGAGCCCGTGAGTAAATGCGCCTCTGCTCACGATTATTCGAGAAACTGTATTTCTCCTGCCTGATCCCGCTGTAGGTGCTTGTGCACAAACAATCTCCTGGCTGCCATTGTTGCCTGCTCCAAGAAAATTATTTTTATCTGAAGCCCGGGATGATTTTCTCCATCATTTTTTTTTTTTTTTTGCGAGGCTGCTCCATCCCGCAGAAACCTCGGCTGATTTATCTGACCAAACTTAAAATTCACCACAAAGCCGAAGGAATGAAGAGGCTCATTCTTCCTTCGGCTTTAAAATTTTTTTCAAAGCTTGGATTTTCAGCGTTGAGCGGTGGGAGGGGGACTCCCTGTTTTTGAAAACGTAGGGAGAAAAATTGGAAGTAAACCATCTGCGAGATGGAGAAAGTCCTACGAAAACTCCAGACTCTCACTCTTAGCCGGGAGCGCTCCCCGTGATTTTTCCAGCAAGTGTGGGAGATATTCGTGATTTAAATTATGGAGGAAAGGGAGGGGGCGGGTGGGAGAAGTGTTTTCTGTCTGGAAAACAGGGAATTCACCTCCGTTTCCAAAGAAAAAAATGCTTTTTGCTCTTGGTCTGAAGCCGCTGTAATCGATCACTCGAGCGGCTCTGACGATTTTGGGGGTGGTTTTTAATGCCGTACCTAACGGCAGCCGCACATTGCCCGAAGCCAGACGGCTCCTTCCCCTCCCAGCCTGCCAAGAAAACGGGACTCTGGCGAATAGTACCCCCAAATCCGCTTTATTTTCCTCAAACTCGCTTTCTTTTCCCCCAAACCGTTTTATTTTAATAAAAAAAATCCAGTGATTCTCTCTAATGCCCTCCCCCCCATAATACTGCAGCCATCGTAAACCCCAGATTTTTGGGAGTCATTTCAGAAGCGATTTTGGGGCATTTTCTCCTCTTTTGCCGTATTTGTAGGGGAAATCCTTTCCCTCTCCCATTAGCCACACAGAGGCACCCCTGAATTTTCCCCGGCCTCCCCAGGGTGGGATTTAAAAGCCGCCGGGTGCAGCCCTAGCGCTGGGAGCCGTAAGCC
>NW_010169318.1:59923-60196 GCF_000695765.1 Mesitornis unicolor
TAATTCCCCCCCCCCGCCTTAACCATACAATGTGGAAACTCTTAAAGGGCGCTATCTGTAGACATCTTGCAATCACTGCTCTTCCTTGTCATCTGAAGGAGAAAGGGGAAAATATATTAAGTGAAGACACACTTTAAAATTACTTATACATTTAAAACATGCTGGCAAAGGGAACTGCCTGATAAACCCTTGCCCAGATTTCTTTTTTCTGAGGGAAATTATTTCAAGTTGTTACACAAATATCTCCCTCCTCTCTCCTTTCCCTCCCCCCCC
>NW_010169318.1:60334-80407 GCF_000695765.1 Mesitornis unicolor
GGCGGGAAATGAGAATGATAATTTAAATTGGTTAAAACGCTTAATAAGAAGCCGGCGCAGCGCTTGGTTTTCCAGCCAGGTGGGAGCGGGGCTGGTCCCTGCTCTGCTTGGCCCCTGCTCTGCTTGGCCCCGGTCCTCTGAGTCAAAATCACCCCAGAGCAATCGGAGCAGCAAATTAGTTGCCTCCTAACGAATTTCCGAGCCCAGATTCCTATGCCAAGAGCGCATTGCCGGCTGTAAAGCCGCCAGCTCGAAATCGCTCAAGCGGCAGAGGTTTGGCTCCGAAATAAGCAGTGCAACTTTCCCACCGTGTGAACGCGCTTTCTGGCTTTAGAAATGGGATTTATCTGGGGGACGAGAGCGATGTACAAAGGAAAGGAGGCTCTGGCGATGTATTTGCCTTTTTTTATTTTTTCATCTGGGGTAATATTAGGATTTTTTTTTCTCTTGTTAATAAAAACGGGGAAAGGCCCGGGATTTTAGTTAGAAACAAGGCAGGGGGATGCGCTGCCTAATTGGGGTTATATCTTCTTGGAGGGGAGAAAATCGGGCAGGGGGGATGGAGGCAGCGCTGAGGGTCCTCATCGGCGGCGGGAGGAAGGCTGGGATCCACGGGGAGGGGCTGGGAGGGTGCCACGATGGCAGAGCCCGGCCCGGCCCCGCGCTCGGGGAGGGAAGGGCGAATCTGCTCCAGGACTAAAACCGTGCGGCAGGATCGGGCCCTCCTTTGCCAGCAGGGTCTTCTGCCACCCCCCCGCCTCGCGTTGCATCTTCAAACGGCGTCCATCGCACAACCCGGGGTAACGGGGAGAGAGGGTGGTTTTTTTTCTTTTTTTTTTTTCCTTCTAAGTCTCTTTCAAGCTGAATTTATGTTTGTGTGATGAAATGCCCCTCTGTGTTTAACATTCCCAATGATCATTTGTTTCTTTAGTTCCATTACTCCTTTATGAGAGCGCCTTTCGCCCGGGCATGTTTAATCATAACCGCTTACGCAATATTTTCTTTGGGATAGATTCACTCAGCCTTATTACATATCAATTATTTCCTTACAACTTCGCTCCACACCAGCTGCTTTGTTATCTGGGCCTGCCACCCCTTCCCCACCCCCCTCCTCGGTGTGTGGTGGGAAGGGAGGGAGACGTTTGTTTTTCCTAGGATAAAATACTGCTAATAATAATGCAGATTAAGTGAAAGGAGAAGGGGGGGAAGAAGCCCCGCAGCCGGCCCGGGGATGCAGCGTGGCTGGGGATGCTCCGCGGTTCTGCGGAAAAAAAATGCCACAAGCAAGGGAAAGGGGTACAGGACCCCTGGGGGTCCCTCCCTGCTGAGGTGTTGGGTAGGGGGAGTCCTCTACGTTTTTTAAGGCTCTGGGATGCTTTTGCGCCCTATTTTGGAGCTGCTCCCCCATGTTTGCACCTCCTAGGCTTCGTGCTGGCTCAGAGGAGAGACTTTTTACTTTACAGTTCCTCGGAGGACCTTTACTGACCACCCCCCTGCTCACTCTGGCTTGGGTTTGAGACAATTTCAGTATAAATTTTATCCTGATTTTTATATAGTAAATGTGCTGCCTGTCTAGGCTTCTCTCTTGCTCCTCTTTCAGATGCTGGCTTCCCTGAGGTTCACCAGGATGGGCTCCCTCCGTGCACGGGACTGGCACTGGGGCTGCCTGGGTGATCCCGATCCCTGGCGGTGCTTTTCTTTTCACCCAGGTGCCGGCTGGCAGGGACAGGAGGGAATAACCCCCCCAGACAGTGAGAACTGGGGATCCCCGCGGAGCTCCCATTCCTCAGTTCTCCCTCCTCGTCCTCCACTTTTTACCTTTCCTATCCCAAAACTTGAGCAGCAGCGTTTCGTTTCCCATTTGGGGAGCTTACAGGATAGCCCAGATTTCTTTTCTTTTTCACTTTTTTTTTTTTTTTTTTTAATATTCACCTCTGATGCCAAAGAACCTGGGATCCTTTGGTTAAGCCATGTCTTTATAGGGGAAATATATATATTCCTTTATGTGTGCTATAAAGCTGCACTGGAGAAGCAAGAGGGGCCGGCGTGTGTTGCGGTCCCAGTCGCACACAATTTTGACTCATCATGACAGGGACTCTGAACCACACCATCACCACAATACAAGCCAAATGAGGGGACATGTAGGTTTGGAGGGTGTCAGGAGTCGGGGCGTGATACACTGGAGAAATTGGTGGGGCTAATACTGAATTTCCTGGCTCTGGCGAGCTGGTTCTCTTCATCATCTTTCCGCGTGCACACATATATGTGAACAGATGACTTGGCACCAGCAAAAAACACTTAAAATAATGCCTCTGCCTTTGGCCAGGCCTGTGTAAATATCTCACTCTCCCACATGCCCGCCTAGCTTTTCCTGATGCTGCGTTACTTGATCACAAATACATAATTTGCACGAGTGTGTGTATACACAGGACTGCTTTGATCTTGGTGCAGAAATGCCCCCCCCTCTCCTTTGGAAGGACTGCAGCTCTGAGAACAAAAGTGGAGAATAAAAATGGTCAAATAACACATTTTCAAATGGGAAGTGTGTGTCGGCTTCCACGAGTGGTTCTGGCACTTGGAAGGTGGGGGGGGGAAGAGACTTTATTGAACATATAAATTTAAACTTAGTTACCGCTAACAGTTGCCTTATAAAAGGGGTCCATATAACCCACATTATTTTTTTTTTCCCCTGGAGTCCCCAGGCGCATTTCCCAGTGCACCCGATCTCTTGGCAGTGCTGGCCTGCAAGGAGTGGGGCTGGCCATGAGCTTTTGCAGGGGGAGATGTTTATTTTTCAGTCGTTGTTGGCTCCCTCCCCTGGATTATTTTACTGCTGCAGATTTAAGCCCTCTACTTATTTCTTGATTCTCTGGCAGCGCTTTCTGTGAGCGCTCCCAGCTCTGTGCTTTCTCCCTTCGCCGTGTCTCAGGGTGGTGAAATTACAGGGTATGAGGGAAATGTGTAAATTATAGGGTTTATTAAAACGTAGGCGAGCGCAGCTCTCTAGGCGAAACAGATGCAGGATGGCTTGAAGTCAGCCGGCCTGACAAACTGCAGAGCGGGGAGGCAGGGGAATCATTAGAGGAGCATTTCCCGCAGGGCGGGAGGAAGCAGCCTCGGGGTGGGGGGGAAGCATTGCCAAATGCCTTGGGGCTGCTGAAACTGGGGTACCTCCAGGAGCTCCTCCAAAGCAGTGCAGATCTCCCCACCTGTAGCACCAAGGAGGTTGGTCCCATGGATGAGGCCTCTGGGTGCTCAGCCCTTGCATACAGCATCTCCTCGCTCCCGGTTTCCAGGGGACCCAGCGCTCCCTGGAGCCTTTATCCTCCTCCTCTCCCTGCCCAGCCACAGACCTGGGCTTGAAGGCGATGATTTATTTAGGCTAAAGCATTTACAGTTTGGCTTCTCCGATATTAACCTCAGCTGCTTTTATGTTAATCTTTGGGATGATGAAGAGACTTTCTGCAGCAGGAGAAAGGTCTTGGAAGGACCTCTGGGTTTGGGCACTGGGATTCCCTTTTTCCCTTTTCCTTCCTTGTGTGGAAGAACAAACTGGCAAGAAAGAGAGCTGTGATGGAAACACAAAGTGGAGAGGAGGAGGAAAAAAGCCTTGGATGAGGTAATCTTGGTGCTATCCCAGTGCATCCCGTAGCAGGGACTCCGAACCCTGCCAGTGCCTGGGAAATGGGGGTGAGTAAAGCAGGGTGAGATGCCACCAGGAGGGTGGCAGGAGCCTCTCCAGCCTTCTCCGACATCAGGTGGAGAAGTGGGTGTCTTCTTCTAGGCAGGCTGAAATACCCCATGCACCCTGCACATTGCTGTGCTCTTGGAAGCTGTTGTCACCCTGCAAAGGGCAGACAAACATCCAGTGGTCCCTTCTCTTATCACAGGACACACGGGCTGGCCCACACTCATGCTGTCACCTTGATCATTCTCCTTGCCGCTGCTTCTCCATAGACCCACAATTTGTTGGGGAAGGTTGCCTTGAAGACAACTTCTCAGCCACGAGTGACATCGCACACCACCTTCTTCCATGCTTAGGACTGTGTTGCCCCTATAGCAGTATTTGCTTTTTACAGAGACATTAGGAGAACAGGCTGTGCTGTTTTAGCTGCCTAAATTATACCCTTTAGCGCATGGCAGCAAGGCTTAAAACAAGGTAGCGAGCCAGGCAACCCTGCTCAGGCTGCTAGGATGTCCTCTGTGGATCCCAAATGGTCCAAGGTAAATAGTTTGAGCATTGCTAGTTGCATGATGCTTACAGTGCCTCTGAGGGTTTTATCAGCCCCACCGTGCTGCAAAAAGCAGAGCACAGCCTCTGAGCTGCAGAAAATGGTACAGAATTGCACATGGAAAGATCTTGCAACTCTCTTAATCCTACAGTGTTGATTGCTACTATAAAAAATCCTGTAATGGGAATTTGGAGGGTCTTCTATCTATCAGACTAACACAACCAAGTCCTTTTGCACTGCTTTTGCATCAACATCTTGTGCAGCTGATGAAGTCTTTATTTATTCACATATTTTCTGTTTGTTTTGGAGGGTGTCAGATCTTGGCAGAGCAGAAAAAACAGACAGAAAGGTTAACAAAGGAAAGCGTTATTTACTAATCCCTTTGCACACTGCATTTAAGGTAATTAAAACTTGGTAGTAAAAAAGTGTAATTAAGAAGGGTATTGAAGTATTTATTCAGCTTTCATCTCCAAGAGCCCAGTTCAGGGATCTCAACCAGCCTGTTATGTTCACCACAGTGTGGTCATCATCCCCTGCTGCTTCTTGGTCTGTGAATCTCTCCTTCAGCCTTTCTCTATTTTACAGCATTGGTTGTCAGTCTTGGCTCTCAATTTATGGCCCAAAAGCTCACCTACAAACTCATAATCTACTTTTCCTTTTTATTATTGTGGGGTTTTTTTATTATTTCTACTTACTACTTTAATTCAAGAGGAACATGTAGAATAGGACACAGTCCTTAGCAGCTCTGGCAGAAGCCCTCTGTGAGTGGAAGAGCAGACTGGTCTGGGTAGTAAGGACTGGAATGGTAACTGGATTTAAAATAATAAGGATGTGGAAGAGCTCAGACTGAACAGTGGTAAAGGGTAAAGAGGGCACGTCAGATGGGAACAGGAGGAGAGACGAGTCCTTGCTCTAGACAGATGCAGGAATTGATGAGAGCTTCAGTTTTTCATCTGGTGAAGTTTGCTAGCTAAAATGGCTTTGAAAGACAAGCAGATTTGCAAATAAAGAACTGTCAAAACCAGCTCCTCGGTTCAGATTTCCCTCTTTTCTTGAATTAGGAAAGAGAGTTGAAAGAGGCTGGTTGCTGAATGGGAATGTGCCTAATGCGATGTGGAGAGAGCTTATGCACTCAACAGTTGTATTCTCAGTACAAATAGGGGGCTTTTGTGCTGTTTGATATTTCAGCAAAAGCTTAAGAGGAAATGAAGCAAACCTGTCTGTGTTTCCAGAGGGAATTCTGCAGCATGCGTGCTAGAAATATCTCTCTCGTTTCCCTTGGACTTTGTGATTATTTTTGTGTTACTTTAGATCATGATCCTGGATTCTTTGTTTGCTACTATTATTATTCTTACTAATAGTATTTGCTTTCTATTTTTGTCTGATGGTGCTTTTTTTCTGTGTAGGTTTTTGGGTTTTTTTAATTATTTTTTGACGTGACAAGGGTGCCACTTCTCTTTTGCTGCTGGCTTAGCTTGCTGGGAAGGACATCTTTGCATAAATGTCCATACTTTGCCTAAACATCCATACTTTGCCTCTGTGCTTATCTCAACCATGCGTAATTCCTCCAGTGTTCTACTGATTTCTGAGACACATGCAATGTGGTGAGCGCAATGCTCATTCCTCCACTAAGAGTACCAGGAGAGTGGGTTCATGTGTTTGGAAACATCAGGACAGCTGGCCAGGCAGTAGCTATCAAGTGTGAGGGTGATGAACTGAGCAGAGGCCTGTGGGCTGGAGCTGCAGAAGTACCGCGCTGTGAAGATCGAGGAAGACAGGTGTCAAGTGTTGGCTCTCAGCTGCACGTGGAGCTCGTGTTATTCCATGATCTAATGCCCAGGCCAGTCACCTCCTAGTACAGAGCTTAGATGTTCCCCAACTCATGAACAAAACAAAGCAAAAGTGCCAGCTGAAGGATCTCTGATTAAAATTGTCCTCTTAGAGCTTTGGCTGTGCTTGTAGGATGTGTAGGCAACATTCCTGACTGATGTAACCACTGAGAAAAGAGTGCAAAAAGGTATTGTGTGCAGGAAGCAGTGATAAAACTGGCGTTATTCAGTGGGAGGGAGATCCTGCCTTGCTACCAAACAGGTCTGAACTTATGCTGCTGAAGTCAAGTGTCTTGGACAGTTGCTTCTGCTTCCCTGGGATGCTCCTCCTGCTACAGATGGAGCCATAAGACTTTGACTGCTTCCACTCTTGCACCAGCTTTTCTCATCCATGTCATGTTCCAGAAGAAGAAGAAGGTTGTGTATTTGCTTGTGCTGTCTGCCTTTGAAGTTGCTGCGTTTTGATCACCACGTCTGCTTTTGCTGCAATGGTTTGTGGGTTCAAAGCATTTCAGCCGCAAATCTGGCATCACAACAATTTTTTGCTTCCATGGGACAGAAGCAGTTGTCCCTGCCCAGGTAGCTCTTGCCAAACTGCATCTCTTGCCTGGTTGAGGTAGGCTTGGAGGGATGTGAGGTTTCTCAGAGTTAAACCAGCGTGATGGCTGACACTTGAACTGGGCACTGGGCATGAATGCTGTGTTTATGAGTGTGTATATGCCAATATGAGCATTCACCCATTTTATGCCTAAAAATGCCTTAGTCCATTGTAACTATCCCTGTTAAAATGATCAGTAGCATCTCTTTTCTGCCTATTTCTGTGTCTGCCTTCAGTTCCTCTTATGGCCACTTGGGACTTGCTATCTATGTTGTATACAGAGACAGAACAGGCTAAAGATTTTTATTGTGCAATATGGGGAGGATGGATGGAGATGGGAGTCCTGAGAATTCCCAGCCAAGGCTCAGCAGAGGCGCAAATGAAGCGAAACTGAAGCAGTCTCTTTGAAGGGGGAGGAATTGCTGCTGGTGGGACAGTGGTGAAAGGAGTACTGGCTTATCCATTTGAAAGTAAGAGCAAGGATGTGGGAAGGGAAGGAGTATATGAGTCTGCTGTGGGAGAGCATAGGCTGAAAGGAGGCCCCAACATGAGTTCTTCCCTTCCTGCTAACTTTGAGCATTTTCTCTGTTCTGTATAGAATGTGATACTCTCTTAGGAGTGACCCCGCTGACCTCCTGCCTCCTGATAGGATGGCAAGTAAGTGAGTGCAAAATAAATGGCACCAAATAGACCTTTTCAAAGAGAACAAGAGAAATAAATCAGGTTATTCTGGTGCAGCATTGACAGCATGTCAAAACAACTCCCCAAAGCGTGAAACTTGGCTGGGGAATGGTAATTCCACTGCCATGATACTTACATGCCAGATGTATGGCTTATTATCGTGTTTGTCTGTCTACCTGTCTGCCTACCTGCTGTTACTGTACTGTAGTATCAATTCTTGAAGCTCACATAAGATATTTATGATCTTATCACCAGTTCTGGAGCAGGAAGTGGGATCTAAATATATGAGAACTACTCAGGGAGAAAAGTCTGCTAGGTTTTAATAGCTGGGGACTCAATGTACCAAATAATCTGCTAGTTGATGTTGTGTTGGATTGATGGCTTTATTTTACTCACTGCAGAAGCTATGTGATCTTGCTAAGACACATAGATACTAAGGCAGGCTGGAGCCTAATGGATGCTGGTACTCAAGACCTGTGTTACCCAGACCACCTTCCCACCTCTATGAGGAGCAAGGACAAACAGATCGAGAGCTTGTCCTGCCAGAAAAGTGCATTGCACCGTATTCTGCTGAGACCAAGTCTTCCTAACACACACCGAAAATCACTGCTCAGTAAGTCCATCAGGAAACTGAGAAATGAAATCCAAACACAATGAGCACCTCCAAAGCCCTCAGCATTGATCTGCTCTGATCTGTACTAGCTGATGAACGAGGTGTAAGAAGTTGGGCTAGGGAGCTCCACGCCCTCTCCTGTGTGGTTCTCTGGACACACGTCGCTGAACTCGCTGTGTACAGGAGGCTTTGAAAGGGAATGCATCTGTGGATTTCATGCCTGTGAGCTTCATGGTTATCCCAGTATGAGCAGAATAAAGAAGGCTTAGAAATGTTAGTATACTAGAACATTCCTGTAGATTTCTGTAAGTTCAGAAAAACTGTAGAAAATTTTACTCCCTAGTAATTTCCAGGGCTAATGTCTGAGCTCACTTCCAGTAGTGCAGCTGCTGTAAATTTACACTAATTAGCAGTAGTCTGAGTAATTTGGGGAGTAGTTAATATTTTGGCATTTGTGTGCTTGTTTGCTTTTCTCTTTGGAGGATTAGGGGGAAACATATCTGTGCTGCACATTGGATCTGGTAGCAGGAGGGGGTGTTTCTCTTGCTGGTTGCAGACCAGATTTCCCAGCTGTGCAGAGTGTGGAGCTCGGGACACGGCTGAGGATGTGAGCACACAGACCCCCTTGATCCCAAGCAAGTCCCATGGCTCAGTACCAGCAATTCTGACCACTGGGTATTTCATGTTTCTGGAGGCGAACTTGATCCTATCTGTGAAATCTCTAGGTGGGGACATGTAGAAATCTAAAGTAGCATGATGTGATTTAAACAAAATCGCTGCTGTTTGTGGAGGTGAATGAGCCATGAGTAGCAGAAGCACTCCAATATGAGCTTCAGGATGACACCTCTTCCATAAACTATTCCTGATCCACAGGCATAATTTTTGCCTAGGCTGAAATTCCGCAGTTTAGGACCAAGTAGGTATGCCAGGATGACTTTTTTTTTCTGATACCACCTTCCCCTCTTGGAAACGACCAGGGCAAGAGCAGCATCTGTCCTACTCTGTCTGCATGGAGACCTTAATAATATAACCAGGAGTGAAACACATACCCAAACACGTATCCCTGTGTCACACAGGCATTGTCCTGTACCACTTTATGCCGTCTTTGGCTTCAAAGGCCTTGTACTTAACATGAATATATCTGTCCTGGTTGCCTGTTCTGTAGGAGAGATAGAGACCCTGCCAAGGTCAAACTCGCAGCACTGAGCTCTTCACATGTATTCATCAAGGCTAAGAGATCTAAAAAGTAGGTATTTAATCTAAGATGGTTGTTGATGTTCTCTTTGTTATTGGTGGATGGGGAGGGGCAAGTCAATCCTGCTGTTAGCAGGGTTAGGACTGGATAAAACATCTTTCTTTTGATTTCAGAGAGAGCCTGGGGTAATCAGCATGGTCTAAATGTCTAATTGAGGAGTGTGAAGGAGGGAAGGGTCCCATGCACTCAGTTACTAGCAAGACAGGAGCCAGGTTTCATAATTTCCCAGTTGCAGGACTTGCACCTTGTTTATTATTCTAATATCCCCTATCACCTTGGTTTATAAGCATCACACTTCAAATAAGAGAAAGGGGAGATGTCACACGTGACTATGCTGAGTGTGTAATTGCTTCGTAGTTGGATGTCAGAGCCGTGCTACTGGAAGATAAGGGAAGGGTGACAGAGCACGAGGAGGGACCACCTGCCTCACCAAGTACAGGCGCTCACAATTACAGGTGACCATGTAACAGCCACTTAAGCCAGAGAGGTCCCCAGAACATCCACTACATACACTGCAGGCCATAAAACACTTCCCAACACCCTATAACAAATTTAAGACCATTAGTACAAAAGACCAAAAGCCACAGAAACTCAAACATGTAAAGGAGATCAAGGGCATTGCCAGTGTCCCAGGTCCCAGCAGTAGCAGGGAAATTGTTAGGTGAAAATGTCCAGATGATCTTAGGAAGTGGACCATGGCCTACCCTACAGAGAAAAGCAAGAAAACCTTACCAGTCCCTGCCAAATCTGACCCGGGGGGAATTTCTTTCCTGAATACAGGCCAAAACCGAAAGTAATTGCATATGTACTCTTTAAAAATGGATTTTATTTAGGAGAAACACATTGTCATAATCATCCTGTAAACTACGCCAAATGTGTGCTAAGGACTTCCCATAGAAGGAGAAATGGAAAGGCTATGTTTTTTTGCAGAAATGCTGCAATGAATAAGGTACCTCTATCCCACCACAACCTGACTTGTGCTAGATAGAGGATCCTCAGTAGATTCCCCAGGTTTCTTGGGGAAAGAGGCATTACTTAGCTGAAGCTGCTCTATTTTGTCTTGCTAGAGTCCCCAGACAACTGTGGTATACTGGAATTATGTCTTATAATCAATCTCTGTCTTTTGAAAGAAGGAGGGTTTACTTGAGGTCCTGGCCTGAGGAACCTTGCCCAGGGGTTGGTACATCCATCGTGGCCGATTTAGCATAATGCAGCTACTCTGTCTCCAATGAAATTCTCTCTGATGCACAAAGCTTGTAAAAGTCCTAAGCACCACTTAAACCCAATGCACAGATACTGGAGGACTTGTTCTCAAGGCAAATTTCTGTTTCCTGCAGTCCCAACCCAGTTTCTCTGCTTTCCATCTCTGTTCCCTTTGATTTGACTTTCTGCTCTCGGTTATGGCAGCAGTTGCAGTGAGAGCTATCATGGCTGCAGTTTCACTGTGTCTGTAGAAGCAGATGGATTTCAGAGCATTTGCCAGTAAGACTTACCCAAATTAGAGAGTTGCTGAGTTCCAGCCTTAAAATGCAGCCAGCTCTATTCTTTGGATGGGATTAAGAGTGGGGCTGGGAGGGGATGTATAGATGCTCACTTGTTCTCTTACGTCATTTTGCAAAGTTGTGTGATGCTGAAGCCTCCTGTTTCCACAGTGGATGAGCCCACCGCAGGATCTCAGAGTACTTGTGCTACACAAAACCTTAGTACTGACATCATGAAAGACATCATACTACTTTGCTATTTTTGGGGGGCCCATAGCTGTTAAAAAAAATGGCCCAAAATTGAACTAAGCAACTGATCTTGGAGTTTCTATACCCAGTTGTCTGAAACCTGGAGATGTTGACTTAACCGGGTGGTGGGGATCAGGGCTGATGTGACCACTTTCTCCAGGGTACTGCTTTGGCACCCACTGTGAACATGAGATGTGCTGCTGGCCCTGAGACCGCAACAGTGTAATAAGTACACTCATGCACTAGGGACTGCACAGGCACCACAGAACCTATTCAGAAGCCATCAAATGGGCTGAGCAATAGCTCTTAGTGCCAGAGTTTCAAAAAGCTGTTGGAAACATAGGTATTTGCATTCCACTGAAATTGAAGTGGACACCTAACTTTATTGATCTTGTCCTGTGATTATGTTGTGGCAGCTGTGGTGCATGCAAGGAACTAATACTTCCATCTCCATGGGGAGAACAAGTTGAGGCAGGGAGGACCCCAGCCAGGGACCTCATCCTTAGGATGAGGTCTTAGCCCTGAAGCAGTGATGTTTGCCATGGGTGGGTTGGTCCTCCCTGGTCCATCCTGGTGACCTTGTCTCTGTTCTGGCTGTGCTGAGGAGCCTCCCTGGCCCCAGGAGGGTGGCTCGCAGGTGGCCTGGGCAGTAGCTGCTTCTCTGAAATCTGATGGCAGCAAAGCTTTGGCAGAGGGAGTGCTGGGCTCTCCCTGCCCCACCAGCACTTCCCACACAAGCCCTCGCACATCCAGTTGTCATTACAAAAAAAACCAAACCAAAACCAAGATTTAATGACAGCTAACCTGTTAAGTTTGTGTTGCTGAGAGAGTGTTGGCATCTATTTTTTTTCATAGAAGGATTATATATATATATTTGGAAGGAGCAGGTTAAAAGCAAAAGTCAGGGTTAAGTTAAAGCGTGCATGAAAGAAGTAAAAATAGGCCAGGTTGGACTAGGTGGAGAGAAGGTTGCACTATTTCCATTAAAAATTACATTTAAATGGAGGGTGAGCGTGAAACTTTGACAGGACTGTGTACATCCCCTTCGGAGCCTGTTCCTGCAGAGCTGGGATGGCGTGGCTTTCCCTCCTGACGATCACTTGCTAATTTGTGTGCCTCTTTTAACTGTGGGAAAAGTTCACTGAAAAGAAGGATATTTTCTGAAATACTTGTATTGGAATCAGCTCTCCTGCTGGAGATTTAGTTTAGGAACTAAATGATGTGCTTGCTCTTTGTTTCTTTCTATGAGGTAAAAAAGGTATTAAAGGATGTGCTCAAGTGCCACTCCTGTTTCTGAAGAGGCCATGGGGCATTTGTCTGAACTTCAGTAAAGATCAGTTCCTCCGTGGTTCAGCACCTGCTGAGCCTCAAGGGAAGGTCTAGAGCCCATTCGCTGGGATTTGCAGTCCCAAATCACTGCATGGTGGGGCTGGGATTTTGCCTGTTCCCACGAGGCTTGGCCTTGCCTCATCCCCCTGGGGAGGGATGTGAACGGCAGCTTCTCCTTCCAGAAGCACTCAAGGGTAATCATACCAAAATAGTCACAGAAAAAAACATGAGCACCAGTGAAAACAAACAAACCAAGCCCCCCAAAAAACCTCCAAAACCCCACCTCCCTTCCTCTCCTCCATGATTTTGAGTGTATGGTTTAATGCCATGAGACCTGTTTTCCCTCACCCAAGTGGAGCCATCCTGCCGATGTTGCCATAGCTGGACAGAGCCAGGTCCATTCCCACAAACCTTGCGCCCCAGTGCTGCTGTGGTGGCTGTAACCCCAACCCAACAGTCTCTGGCGGGCCAAGCAGAGTCCTTGGCAGGCATTAATAACCCGGGGAAAGGTTTTGCTGCTCTGGCCAGAACAGGCCCTGCTGCGCACCCAGCCCTGAGCCAGTCATAGGGGTCAAGCTAATGCTGACACTGGGGCCTTTGATTGCATATGATTCATGTGCTCACATCACTGGTGGGTCAGATGGGCCGTTAATTCCCGAGTCCCTTCCCCCTTCCCCTGGAGGGGAGGAAAAAAAAAACCAAAAAACCAAAAAGAAAAACCACGAAAAATGAGAAATAAGTTTAGTGGGCGACTTCCCAGCTCGCTCCAAGGCTTGAGATGTGAACTGGCTGCAAGGTTGGGGTGTTCAGAAATTAATTTCCTCTATGTTTGGTGGGTTTTCTGGTAGTCTGGTGACTAAAATACATTGAAGTGGAGGGGGGAAATCTCAGCTGCTGCATGAGGCTGCTGATGAGATGGACACAGTGCATTTCAGAGGGGGACTCTGCTTTACTGTTTGTATGTAATCTCAGGCATTAAATTTACATTTAATCTCAGCACCCGTGCAGAGTTGGAGCAAAATCATGTGCATCTCCTCTTGTCATCTGTCTGTAGGAGAGAGCTTTTGCCCTGCTTGAATGTGCATTTGTATGTGATGGGAAGGGGTTTTTTTCTGCTGACAAAATGTATTTGATGTCGCAAAAAAGACCTAATAAGTAGACTGTGGGCGCTCTCAGCCAAGACACAGAGGGCTGTTACTGGGAGCTGGCTGTGGGGACAAGTCCTCCTCAGTGGGCACTTCCAAGGATGCAATCCCTGCCAGGGAGATGGAGCTGAGAAACTCCCCCACGGGGCCCGATTCAGCCTGCGGGGCTGTCCCAGTCCCAGTGTGTGGGATGGGTGGGGATGAGGAGAAGCCATCTTGGAGAATTTGGGAAGGGAACAGCAAATCTGGGGAGCAGCAGCCCTGGGGGGGGGCCCAATACCCTCTTTGGAGGATGAAAATAGCATCTGCTCGGCCCCGGGCTGGGGAGGCTGCTATGGGCAAATGACCAATTAGGGAATCTTTGTCAGATTCGGCGAAGCCGAGATAAGTCTCTTTTATCAGCCTATAAAAATACCACTTTCACTTATCTGGAGCTACCTACGCCGCCCAGCTGCGGGAGCCGGGAAGGGGGAGCGGTGCCGCTCCGCAGGCAGAGGAGGAACTGAGGATAGGCTTGACAGCGAGCGGTTTGGTTTTGTTTGGTTTGGGTTTTTTAAAACCCTCTCCCCCCGCAGCCCACCCGCTCTCCTTCCCGTGGCGGGGAGGCACCCCTACCCGCAGGGTCCTGCTCCTTCCCAAAATTTTGCTTTTCCCTCAAATTTTTAAACCTTTTTTCCGGCGGCAGAAAAGCAGCTATTAGGGAAACACCGGAACGGGGAAGAAGAACCCACGGGCACGGGTGGGTGCTGCACCCACGTGTCTGTTCGCATAAACCCATAGGGTACAGGTAAATACACCTACGCGAGTGGGTAGAAGTCAGCTTTATGTCTATTTATGCACGTATTTTATATCGAAATATTCAGATCCACGCAGGCACCCTCCCCTGTAGCCACCCCGTGAATCCACGTGTTTTCTGGACACTCAAACGCTTTCTGCATCTGCGCGTCTGCATCTGAAGGCATCTCCGCATGGATGCCCCCACGCAAAGAGAGGATCAAGAGGTGGAAAGACTGCTAACATGCCTTCCTACTGGGGGAAAACATGAGGCACTTTGATTATTTTCTCTGTGGTTTCCAGGCTGTTTGGGCTGCAGCAAAACCATCAGATAGAGCATGGAAGAGGAAAAAAAAAGAAAAGCAAACCATAAGGCAACTCAAATTAAATTAATGCTTTCTAGGGTTTTTGGGGCTCTATTGATGGAGTTTTTCCTCTTTCAATTTTTCTTGCACGGAAAACGATAGTTTCCGTTAAAAAACCCCAAGCGGGTTTGCTCAGGTGGGAGGAGGGTGCCCCTCGTCCTTCCAGGATCCCCCTCCCCGCTATTTTTTTAGGGCAGAACAAATGAAAATATGAGGGGAAGATAGAGGCAGGTGAAGTTGCCTCTCTCTGGACTTGACAAAGGTTTGCACCAGAATATTAGAGGTTTGGTTTGGTTTTATTTTATTTGTTTGTTTGTTTGTTTTCTTGCATTATTTCTCTTTCGAGGGATAAGCACGCGGGTGGGGATGGTGATGCTACCACCGTGGGGGTGGGGATGGGAGTCAGAGGAAGGCCGGTACCTTTCGCCCAGATTTGCTGGAAGAGTTTCCAAATTCTTTTCCAAATATAGCCCCAGGGTGGCCGCCCCCTCCCCTCCCCGTGTGCCCTTCACGGCTTTGAGCCGCAGCCGAGGGACAACCGCCACCCCCTCTCAAGCCGCGCCCGGCAGCCGGGAGGGAACCGGGCGGGGAGGAGTGGGCTCCCACGCAAAACACGCGTGGAAGATGTAGGACCGATCCCCTCTGCTTTCCCCACGTTTCAGGCAGGTTTTTTTGGGGAGGGAATGGGATGCTTTGGTCCCTTGTCTCCTGCTGTCAACCCCGGTCCCTTCCTGGAGAGGGGGAATCTTCCCCCTTCCCTGTCACGGAGACAGCGAGAAGGACCAAGGGTATCTCTTCCTCCTCACGCGGCCTAACCCAAACCTGGGCATTTCCAACCCATAACGCGTTGGAGAAAAGAGCAGGACACTGCTGGGTCGGGGAGTGCCGGTGTGGGACACACACACAACTTTTGGAAGTGACACCACCCTCCTCAGTGGAAGCTGGGCCGGGGGAAGGAGACAGAGACCGGTGGGGGGGCTGGATAACCTGACTGGCATCTGAGGTGGGGAGACTTCTCCCCAGAGAGACCGTACCCTGGAAGCCTTCAAAGATAATTTTAACAGCGGTAAATGTGATTATTCCCCCCCACTCTTTTTCATTATAAAAAGTTCCGCCTGGGAAATTTCTCCTCCATCACGTTTTTATAAAGATATCAAGGACAAACGTGTTGCATTGTGGTGGCAGGTCCTTGGGTGTTTTTTTTTTCTTCTTACTTTCTTTTCTTTTCTTACTTTTTTTTCTTTTTATCCTTGCTTTTTTCTTTATTTTTCCCTTTTTTTCATTATTTTTCCTTCCTTTCTTTTTTCTCCTTTCTCTTTTCTCGTTGCCCTTTTTCCTTTTTTCTCTTTTTCCTTTCTCTTTTTCCTTTCTCTTTTCCTTTTTCTTTTCTTTTCTTTTCTTTTCTTTTCTTTTCTTTTCTTTTCTTTTCTTTTCTTTTCTTTTCTTTTCTTTTCTTTTCTTTTCTTTTCTTTTCTTTTCTTTTCTTTTCTTTTCTTTTCTTTTCTTTTCTTTTCTTTTCTTTTCTTTTCTTTTCTTTTCTTTTCTTTTCTTTTCTTTTCTTTTCTTTTCTTTTCTTTTCTTTTCTTTTCTTTTCTTTTCTTTTCTTTTCTTTTCTTTTCTTTTCTTTTCTTTTCTTTTCTTTTCTTTTTCTTTTCTTGTTTTATTTTTTCCCTTTTTTTTTCTTTTTTTTTCCTCTCTTTTTTCCTTTTTGAATTTTGTTTTTTTCTTTTCGAATGCTCTTCGGGCTAAAGCCCAGAGAAATTTCCCGTTCTCTCGGTGCAATTAAGAGGGAGAGGGAGCGAGCTCTTGATTGCTTCTGCTCGTTGTGATCGCTTCGGAGGTGGGGAAGGGGGGGGTGAACGGGCGGGAATTGATTTTAGATTTCTCTTTTATGTTAGGTCTGGTTTCTGGTGATTAAATTTCTCTCTTATGTGGACTGAACCTCGGGATAACTGATTAATAACATGCCACTTGGCGCCAACACGGGGTCTCGGGGCCTTTAATCGGCAAGATGCACAAGAGAACAGAGAGAAACACAGAGCAGGACAAAACTCCACCAACTATTTTAGCCTGCTGGTCTCTGCTTCGGCGGAGGTTTTTTTGGTTGTGGGTTTTTTTGGTGGTTTTTTTTCCCCTTCTTCATCTTTTCAGTATTTCCTGCTAAACTCGTAAACTTTATTTGATTTACAGCTATTTCATGAACCTGCTTAAACTAACATATGTTCCGTCTTGTCCAACTGAATCATAAAAAACAATCTTGGATCCAAACGAGATTTTTTTTTTTAAGAAACGAGTTATTAATGACAGAAAATAGGCATTGTCTTGAGCGGCGGCTGCTATGGCCCCCGGAGCGGGGAGGTTGGCGGCTCCTGCGCCCGGCATCCTGGGCGGGGGGGAACCGGGCTTGGCTCCGCAGGCACAGCCCGGGCTTCGCGTTTCGCCGCGGGAGGGGTTTGCGTGGAGATTTGAGCGCTCCTTCCCCCTAAAAAGAAAATAAATAAAAATTATTCGTTGGAAATGAGCAATTTGCAAGCGTTCAGTATCCAAAATGTGCTCGCCAAGGAGTTAACACCCAACCCTTGTGCAGCCCTGCACCAGAGCAGGTAAAAGCGCTTGTCTCAAAAAAAACCAAACAACCAAAGAAACCCACCAACACCCAGTCAGGCATGTAATGAGCTCTTAATATTTTCTGTGTGAAAGCACGATTTTCTGTGCACACAACCACTTCTCTGCCACGATCCAAACAGCCTAGCGTGCATCCAGCGTGAACGCTTTATATAAGGGAAACAGGTATAGAACTACGAAGATGTATAGATGGAGGTGCACATAGAAAATCGGGTTCAGTTGGTGTTTTCCCGCATACTCGTAGGTCTCTACCCCTCGAAAACCGCTATCTTTTCTACGTTGGTTGCCGCTGAGCCAACCGACACCGCGCAGCCCTTACGGCCTCAACCAGCCTTGGCACAAGGGAGGGAAATGCTCTTTTTCCCTTTTATTTTCCTCTTTTGGTTATTTTTTGTCCTTAATTGTTGAAGACAATAACAAAAAAAGGCTTCTCAGGAGCTGTTTAGTGATTCACTGTATTTTCCGCGCGGTGTTTTTTAGGATGTCCGTGACACCCGCGGGCACCCGAGTTAACGCACTTCCCGTCCGTGGAGCGGGGCTGGGGGGGAGTCGCAACCGCCCTCCACTCCCCCGACACCCGAAATTTGTGGGTGTCCTGTGAATATAAAGGATAATATGGTCATAACAGAACAGTCGTGTTCTGCTGTTTATGCAGTTATTTATTAGTTATTCTTTAGTTTAGGACAGGGGAGAGGAAGCGAACGGAGGCGAGAAAACGGGGGGAAAAGGAGGGGGGGAAAAGGAAGAAAGAAGGCAAGATAGCTTGGGAAGGAGAAAAGAGGGAAAGAAAAATGAATTGGAAAGATGAAGAGGAAGAAAGTTATCCAGGGTAAGGGAGCAGAGGGGATGCCCCGAGCTGCAGCCTTCTCGTCAAGGGCCCTTCTGTCCAGGGAAGCCGGAGCGAGCGGGACCGCGGCCGGTCCTGCCAGGCGGGGAGGGTCTCGAAGGAAAGTGGAATTACAGGTGTCGTTTGTGCGGCCTTTTTTTCAGTCACTGATTCAAAGCTTTTCGGTTTGGGCTTCTCTCTCCACCCCTCTGTCACCCCCCCTCAAGGTCATTGCAAGATCACTTTCAGGGAAAGGTCCGGGGAGGCTGGAGACTTCCCCCCCTTGCTCCCGTTAGCTTTTTGCCCAGGGTGGGAGCGAAGACCTTAGCTGCTTTTTTTTTTTGCTTCGGGCCGCGATAACGTTCTGATGCTAGAGCAGATGAGTTTTTCTATTCCGGCATCGATAACGCGCCTCCCTCCTCCACCAGGAGCATCAGTCATGGAGCGGAGCTGGGAGGGGGGATGCAGTGGGCACCTTGGGCCAAAAAAATCCCCCAGGCTGCTCCACCGAGAGGCAGAGAGAAAAAGAAATGCAGATTAATTCCCCCTGGCCCTAGAATGCTCCAGGGGTGCTCTTAGTTTGTCTTTAGGGTCCTCTGCCCCCCTTCCCGCTTGCTATTTGGGAGAAAAAGGAACTTGCATCCCACAGACACGCGTGGGAGACTTCAACGGGCAGCCCTGCTCTGGCCTCTGCCCCGCAGCTTATTTTTCATTTTTCGGCACCTTTTTAATGCCTGGAGTTCGCCTGGGAAAAAAATGGGCTGAAGGGAAAGGGGGGAAATGGTTTTTAATTGCAGGTGTTTTTCTTGATTGTTTTTTTTAATAGCCAGAAGGGCGGGGAAAAAAAGGATCCGAAACCACACAATTTAAAAGAAAAGTGCTGTTCACCTGTAAATATAAAAAATAAACTATAAAAGCTCGACCCAGGTATCTACACCCAAAGGCTCGTCTAAGCGTGTAAATTCTAGACCACTAAATGCAGGGTTCTGTAGTGGAAATACTGACAGGAGGTGAATTGTAGTTGCCTTAATTTGACACAAACGTCTTGCTGATAAACCCTCAAATCAATTCAGTCAATCACTGCTCCAGTAATTCAGGAAAAAAAATAATCAAACCGACAAACGACAAGGGAATGGGCCAAAATACTCCCAGAGAGGATGGTTATTTTAAATACTAGTTTTCTCCCAGGTGCGTAGTTCGCCAAAGCGGGTATGCGGCCAACAAAAAGGCAGTTAGGAATAAAAGAAGAGAAAACCGGCTGGAGAGGGGAAGGAAATTACCTAAAAGTGGAAGAGGGGTAAAGGAAACTATGCCTGTCATGGGGAAAAAAAAAAATAGTTAAAAAGCATCAGATGCCCCATCCGTGGGCAGGGTGGCTTCCGAGGAGCCGCCAAAGGCTTTCCGTTTGGTTAAACTGCCCCGAGAAGCGATTTTAAAGGTTGTGCAGGGCGGAGGCGGGGGGACTTCACGCTCGACACTATTTCTTATTGCTGACACCTCGACCCCACTGCAACCGGCCATCCCCCTCCCCCTCCCTCTACCTCTCCAGGGTAAAACTCGAGAGGATAAACCTCCCGGGCGAGTGGCACCCCCCAAAGGGAGCCAGAGGGCAGGGGGGCTGCGCAGGGCTCCGACCATGCCGCCCTCAAAAACGGGGGGCGGTCCCCGAGGCCTGCGGCCCCCGTGCCTGATCCTGTGCTCCTGACTGCGGCGAGGAGCTGAGCAACGGGGAGGGGGGGATGTGCAGGGGGCTCGGGGTACCCCGCCCAGCCACGCACCCCTACATCCACGCAGGTAAGTGCCCACGGTATTTATATCCATGCGGGAGCTTATATATGTGTGTCTATACGTATATATATGTGTGTGTATATATGTATACATAGATATAAAAATCTGTGTGCACCGCCTATACACACCGTACTCAATATATATGTATATATACGTGTGTATATACATATATACAATATATACACACACATACATGGACACACATTTATCCACTCACCCGATTTTGGTGTGAAAATCAGAACGGTGCAGAGTGTGTGTGTGGGGGGGCAGATTGCGGCTTTTT
>NW_010169318.1:80477-81240 GCF_000695765.1 Mesitornis unicolor
GTGCTAGTGTGCATAGTGATATACTTCTCCACAGACCCACCCGCGTATGATTTGGTGATGTGGGTGTGTGTATGTATGTATATAAACAGTCACGTATATAGCACGCATATGTATATATTCCTGCATTTATGTCTTTACGTTGCACGATCTAAAATCTGTTTAAACACTTGAGCGTGGGGAAAGCATCGTGTTTGCAACTGTGCGTGTGTCCAGGCTTATAGATGCATGCACACACACACACATATATATATATACGTACATACACATACATACATACATGTGTTAGCTTTCCTGCCGCCCTGTTCCCCGGCTGCAGCGGCCTCGGGGGGTGCTCAGGGGGCACTGGCGGGGGCTCGAGTGCGAAGAGAGGTTTGTATTTTGGCTGCGGGGTGAGCCTTCGGCAGACGTTGCCGAGTGCACCATCACCCTCTGCGGAGTTCCTCCACCCCGGTTATTTGGGGGAGCGGCGGGCGAGCTGAGGAGCTCGGCCGGATCCAGCGCTGCACCGGGGCAAATTGGCACAAGGGGAAGGGGGGTTCCTCCCTGACACCCTCCATTTTTGCTTGAGGCCTGGCTTCCCCTGGGCGTTTGCAGAGCTTGGCGTGGCGAGGAGAGCTCGGCCTAGGGAAATAAGGTAAATCCAGGCAGGATCTGCCGGCCGAGGGTGAGGGATGCTGCCCGCAGTCCCCCCGGCCGGAGCAGGTTGGGGGTCCCGGGCACACTCACCCGCCGCAGCGTCCAGCTCCTGCACCAACTTCCCGCT
>NW_010169318.1:81428-83188 GCF_000695765.1 Mesitornis unicolor
TCCCTAAATCCCTCCAGGCTGAGGGAGAGAGCGCCGGCGGCTCCTCTGCAGCCACTGCCTGTGCTTGGAGGAATTTGGGGGTTTTCGGTGTTTGGTGGTTTTTAGTTGGTTTGTTTGGGGGTTTTTTGTGTGCTTTTTGGGGTTTTTTGTTGTTTTTTTTCCCTTGTCAATCTAATTTGGCAAATAATCGCCTTCATTTACTACTTTATTTTTTAAAAAAATCAGAGTAAATAATTGGCTCCTGAAGCACGCTTGATTCTGTGCAAATAACCAAGTTATCATTACTATATATACATATTACTATATATAGCCCGGCGTGCTTGCTTTCAGAGGCGCTGGAGCATTCATCTGACAAGTTTCCTGCTCGATCTAATAGCATTATTTTTAGATTAAAAAAATTAAGCCGAAAAAAGCAAGTACCTTTGGATTAACTGGGCTGCTACTGGTGAAGCGGGAGCTTTGTTACTGGTTTCTCCCTTTTAATCTCCAATAAAGCTGGTTTTTCTGTAGTTTTCAGCGACTCCGTGTCTGCTTTGGTGATATGCACTCATATATGATATATACCCCCTCACACCCGCATCTATACACACGCGTTGTATATCTCGGCGTGTGAATATATATGTTTATGCGTATATACACACGCATCTATACACAGAGGTTGCACGCACACAGCCTCGCTGTATTTTGTATTGCATCGGATGGATTTCTTCGGGGGGGGAGGGGGAAAAAAGCAAGAATCTCAGTGATAGGGCTTTAAAAAGAGGAGAATAATACAAATTAACCTTCCATTACTGCTGCAGTCAACCATGACAGAACAGGCCAGTTGCGTGGCTGGTGACGTCTCCGTGTCCTATAGGAGCAAAGCTCGTGAGATAGCAGCTATCGCCTTGAACTCTCTTTATTTTATTGGAGTATGGCTGGTAATAAACAGTAATATTTAATTTGTCTGAGACCACAAATCGGCTTCTAGCTGAAAGGCTCCTGCGCCTTGACATTACAGTCCTAGAGTGCCTGGACTTGGTCCTTTTATTTTTTTTTTCCTTCTTTTCTTCTTCCCCCCCCCCCCGCAACTTCCCAACCTGCAGACGGAAATAAATTCGATTTCCTTGCATCGTTTTCAACTGGTCTTCAAGGTTTTTGGGCTCTGGTTTGGCGTCGGAGAGGTGAGTGCTTTCCCAGGCAGCGCCGGGCTCGGGTTCACTCTTAAAAAACTTCAGAGATTTTTCCCTTTTGCCTTTCTTTCCGGCGAGGGGAGGGAAACTCATGTTTCCTCTCGCTACTAGCGCCGAGAAACCTTTCTCTTTGCTGCTTAATTAATTTTTTAAAGATTAGAAAAACCCTCTTTTTTTGAGTGAGCTGAATGCCTTGGGGATGCTCTCCAGCGGTGCGGCTGCAGCCCCCACTGCCACGCTCCTTCCACGCCTCTCGCTGAGCCCCTGCTTTACATTTCTTTTCCCCCCTTTTTTCCCCTCCTTAGATTTGTACCTTTCAGAGCAGCTCCCGTGCGAGGGGAAGGGCTCTGCAGCAGCCGGGGCTGTCCGCTCGCCCAAAGGCCGCTCCCGGGCTGCCCCCGCCGCCCACCCGTGGTGGGGGGAACCGGGTTGTTTGTGTTTGGAAGGGCTCCACGGCTCCTTTCCCCTCTAAAAATAATGAAATACGGGACAAGTTTTGCTCTGTTTGTTTAAGTAGCGTTCCCTGGCTTATTCTCTGCGGCTGCAAGTGCAGTTATTTTATTATTCTTATTTGCAACTGTTTGGCTG
>NW_010169319.1:0-8813 GCF_000695765.1 Mesitornis unicolor
TGAGCTGATTTTCTCAAGGTCTAAACACTTCAGTTTAAAAGCAATACAAATTCAATTATATGTTCAAAATTATAGGATTTTTTTTCCAGTAGCTCCTTCTGTGATTAATTACTGCAATGGTTTAGAAATAGCTGTTATTGCGGGACCATCTTATGTTCCAAAGCTTATAGATCCCATCTCACTGTGAGACAAAAGTCATAAAAATACACCCATTTTCTAAAAAGTAAGAAAGGAGGGAAAATCAAGGTCGTTATTTTTATCTGCTACAGGGAGGTGTGATTATGTGAGTCAACTCATTGCTACCTGAAGAGAGTCAGATCAAAATTAAGACTTTCTACTACAGCACACAATTAAAGTTCATTGCGAACGTTGAAGGCAAACTGACATTTGGTGGAGAAAATAAGTGCTGCAAACAGATGCACCACTGGAAACAAAAACAGAAAATTTCCTCTCTGAGACCATTCTACTTTATTTAATCTGACAACTTTTCACTGAGCTCAGTGTCCTGAACTAAAAAAGAGTTTCATATTTTCATTAAGCAATTGCCACATAACATGCAAGTTGGAAGAAAGTTGACTTGTAATTTTACTCCTTGGCCAGGTAAAAAAATAACTGTACTCCTTAAAAAACCCACAGTACTCTTGGTGGTGACAAAGAAAAGAATACCTCTTTCACCTCTGATTCATTGCTTTCTACATTTGTTGAGAGAATAGTACTAAAATCAAGGTTTCAAACTTCTCTTTATTAGTAGAACTAATAAAGCATTTGAAAACCTACCACAGTGGGAGAAAATATTCAAGTTCAAATTTTTTCAACCAATATGTTAGCTCTGGAGTCTTACAAGATGTATAATAAGTCATCTGGGTTAGTACGAAATGAAATTTTCTTTAAATATCTAGTTATATTTTATGACATCAATCAGAGATATAATCCGTAATAAAACATACTTTAGCTCTTTGCTTTCATGCTATAAGTAACTTTACATGTCATTTCCTCTAAATAAAGTTATATCTGCTTTCTCGGTTCACACACATAACACCTATTACTGCTAATGGAAGTCATGTATAAGAACAGAAAAAACTGTATCCCTCCCGCTGTTAACTCTTGTCGTGGTTTAGGGCTGGGCCGACCTCTAAATCCTGGACAGACGTTCTCTATTAACCCCTCTCCCCTCCCCAGAAGGGAAGAGAAAAGAGGATAAGAGAGAGAGACTTTATGGGTTGGAAAATAAACTAACAGATTTAATGAAACAATAATACTAATACTACAGGATAATAATGTAAATAGGAAAATAATGAAATATTTTAAAAAATGTACAAATATATATACAAAACCAATATAAAATCCTCCCCCCACCCTCCCCCGATGATGAATATGTCACCAGAGGCTCTGCAGAGCCGGGCACTGGAAAAGTCGCAGACCAAACTCAGCAGCAGGTGGGAGCAGGATGCAGAATACACAAATCAAGATCTGCAGCAGATGAACTAGCAGGATTCCGCTCAGGCCTTGGCCTCTGCAGGATCGAGATGGACGGAAGGGTCTGAGCTGGAAGGGCTCCAAGACGGAAGAAGGATGAAAAGGGAAAAAGAAAAGGCATGAGACCCTCATGATCTCTCGGTTTTTATACCGAGTATGACGTATGTAGGATGGAATACTTAGTTGGTCCGTTTTGGGTCCACTTCCACCCCCGTAGGCGCAGACACAGCACCCATGATGTGCTCAACTGACCTTGAGCATATCTTCTAGCAGTGCTGTTTGGGAAAAACATGCTTCTAGTTTTCAGCAAGTTCAGTCACTTAAAAGAGACTCAGCTGAAAAGTAAAATCACTGAATTGAAAATTAGTTCTATTTAGCTCAAACCAGGACAACTGTCTTCTGCATCTCTGTGCTAATGACATTCATACGGAGATATGAATGAAAAGAAAAGAAAACAAAACCTGAAACTGAGGATGGAAAGAAACACATATCCAAATTTAAATGCATGAGATTCAGTCATAGGACAATTTAGAGGGAAGTAACGAACAGCCACACCCATTTCATCCATAACTTTGGCTGAGAATGTAAAACAAACTTTGCTGAGCTTATAACAGTGGAACAAGTTAATAATTCATTATTAGGATTACAATAACACCTGGAGACATATTGTGCTAAACAGTGCACAAATATATGGTGAAAGTCAGCTTCTGTCTGTAAAGGTGTATCTAATCTGAATAGACAGGAGAGGTAAAATTACTTTCAGGAGCACATTAGTTGCAAAACAAGAAATGACTCAGAAGGGGGACTGTAACACCAAAAGCCTACCCATTGTAACACATTGTATTTCCAGTGATTTTTCAGTCTCTTCTATTTTTATTCAGGTGTCACGTAAATCAGAAGTGAGCAAGCAATGCTTATAACATAGCTGTTAAACTCCTTTTTCCCCAAAGACTACAAAAAACTTATGATAACTGCTTAACCATTCCTTCATAGCCTAGGATGATTAGCATCTCATCTTCTTCTGAAATTAAAGTCTACCACACAATAGGTCCATGGAAAAATATTTCAAGGGAGCATAAATAACTCTTAAAATTTCAGATTTATAATGATTACTAGAATTTCAATAAACTCCTCAGATTAATCTTTTCATCTGTTTACTGATTTGATTTGGTCATTTGGTTTTTGTTTAAAATAAAAACTATTCAACTTTTCCTTTCGATGTTATTGGGCTAGGATTTATCCCATTTCCACTCATCACTGAGGGAAGTGATCAATTCATGTAAGTTGAGCCCTGTCATTCTTCCAGAACCTGCTGTCCCACAGTGTTCCTCTGGACACATCCTCAAACCTCCCATCACATTTTGTGAAGATCTTGCTCTTCAGGATGCCTGTCTGGCTGAGATACACACAGTAAGCCAAAGAACATGAAAGAAGGAAGATAGAAGAAATTCAGATTTTCAATGGGCTGAATGACACCTAGACTTTTGGTTGGGTTTTTTTCTGTTAACGATGTAAGAAGAGTGCTGCAGAGCCACTTCCTCAGCTACCAGTTATACTCCCGTAAGAGTATATATAGCAGAGCAAGGTCATCTGGACCTTAGTGTATCTGCCTCTGAGCTGGCACAGTGAGGCTTCTAATTGCAAACAGAGCTCAAACAGCCAGCAAGTGATCTAATTTCCATTATTACTTTATCCCAATCACACCAGAATGTTTCCCATAAAAACTGCATCTGATTACATCCTCTCTTTTGCTATTCAGTTACAGAGGGCATTTCTAGACAGGAAAAACTGAAGCAGGGAGAAGATGAAGGAGGCAAGACCTGAGGAGGGCATAAAGGCAATCCATATCAAGTAGTGAATCATATTGGAGAACAATCTCTTTTTCTGTCTTTTTGGCACTTCTGTTTTCTTCCATGCCTCATGCTTCTATGCCTAATGCTCTGATAAATGTAGGTCTTCAGACCTTGCATTCCTGTTTTTCTCTTTGAAAGCCTAGCTGCCCTAGTTTTATTTAAGGTAATGTCATCAGCTATCACAAGGCTTTTTGTTTACTTAGATATAAAAAGTTACATTTCAGTGATAATCTTTCTCATCTCTTTATGTAAAAATTAATTTTCTGTTTGCATGCTAAAAGGATTTTTTTTGTTTCCATATCCCATCTCAACACTTCAATGATTTGTCACTCACTTTTCCTATCTTTCTATTATGTTTTAATTTTCTGTTGGCCACCTGCCAAACATTCCTGTAATGAGGTGTCCATATAACTTTAAAAAGCAAAACATTAAGTTTTGTCTTCCTGTAAGTAAAAAAGTAATTTCTGATTCATTACAAGTTCAGGACAAGTCAGGTAAAATTCCAGAGAGAGGTCTTGAGCTCCTGTATCAACTCTGGCTTGACTTTTGTCTACTTTGTGCAGTCTTTGACAGATCAAACAAGCTGCAATACCTCAGGTATACTAGCTGTTTTTCTTAACTTGTGTCTATCCTCTAGATCTGATAACGTTCGAACACTTTACTTTCTTTAAGTTTGATAGTCTGGAAGAGTAGCTGAAACTGCTATTGCTAAGAAGAAAGTAGAGCTCAAGAGAAAAAGGAAGAGACTTTTTATTGGGATTTGGTGACGTCAAGGTTTAGTTTCATTTATTCCTTGGCAAGTTAGAAATAAAGTTAAATATTTAGCAAAATACTTAGGAATGCAGTGTCTATCAAATCACTAAGTTTTACTGTTTTACTTCCTTAAAGTAATGGTGGAAAAAAATGTGTATTAAGAAAAAAACAACAAACAAAACAAAAATAAAGCATGCCTACTTCAGAACAGCAAATTAGCATATAAAATTTTGTTATTCTCAGAATATCTTTTCCTCCTGCTTTCATACAAAACAAAGTTCCTGTAATTTAACACAGATCTCCTCAGTGTATTTGGCAGAGGATGGAGAAGGCATCTTCACTCACATTTCTTATTTCAATTTTGATCTACACTCAATATTACTACTGCTACTACTACTGCTACTGCTACTTCCACTGCTGCTACTACTACTACACTATTACTGCTACTACTACTACTAAGTGTATATATTTCAGCTGAGCTTTTCTTGCATATTGAAGATATATCCCCCCCAATTGGGGGATTGGACTAGATGATCTTTTGAGGTCCCTTCCAATCCCTAACGTTCTGTGTGATATTTACTGAGGACCTTCATTCTGTTTACTAATAGTTGAAAGATAACATGACTTTTGCAGAATGTACTACCAAGTCTTTCTTGTAAAGCAGACAAAAGCAAGAGCCAGATACTTATACAGCAGACTACTTCAGTTCAGCCGTGGTATAAAACAAATGTAACAAATAATCAAACTGTGAGTACCTAGATAATAATGGGATGCTAAGTAACAGATAACATGGATTTAAAGAAATAATCATGTTAAATTAACTTAATTTCCTCTTGCGACGTGATAATTAACCTAGTGGGTTGTCAAACAGTAGACTGCAAATGCTTTCACTTCAGAAGGATTTCTGTTAATGTATGTGATGACATTCCCGTAAACAGGCCAGAGAAACATGGTTTATATAATAGGAGGGTACAAATACCATAAGGACTGGACAAAATAGGTAGAAAAAATGGATATACACAATTGTTTCCAAACTTTCATTTGTCAATCTGGTCTGACAAATAGAATCAGATTACCGAGAATCTGCCATGGATCCAATGCTGTTATTTAACATTTTCATTAATGACTTAGATGATTGATAGAGTAAAAATGACAGTGCGTTCATTACATTTGTAGATATGGTAAACTTAAATAGACTTTACAAGTACTGGAATGTAGAAGGACCTGCAGCTCAGCATGTTGCTACAGAGAAGGTAATAGGGAGAAATATTTGCACAGAAATGTGCATTGACTTTGGGTGAACGGGGAAAAAGAAGGCAATTGTTTGGATCAGAACATTAATCCAGCTGTGAATTTTGTTTCCTCAGACATTTAATGATCTTTTCCAACTGCGAACGAAATCTGAGCTGTTTTGAAAGCGGGATCTGGGTCTGAATTTTGCAGTTTAAGTCTTTTATCTACTTCAAAGGGATATGCTGTGACATACTGAAGTGGGAGCTAGATCCCTGACACTGAAATGGAGGACACAAATGTTTAGAAATCAGATTTAAAACACATGATTAAAAATACATCTTTACTCTGCCACTAGAAAACTGGAGAGAGATAAGGTCATGGACTATGCAGGATATTATGTTCACTTAATCACAGTAGCACTAAAGAGGCATGATGATGTCTCACTGTGGGAGGAAACATTATCTATGTAATGCTTAGAAATTGTCTGTCATTGTTGTGGATTTTCAGCACTGAAATAGTGACTGTCACGGTAAGAATGGAAATAGTCCTCTCTGAAACCATTCATTTTACAAGAAAGGGAAGAGACTTGTGAAGCCTTGATACAGTGTAGATTTAATTTCTGGGGTGTGTTCTTGAAAACAGTGGTACAACTAGCTAACTTTCAGGTCATCTCATGATATATCATAGTATTTCATATTGTCATATATCACATGTCTTTTTTAATCACTTTGTAACAAATTCATTTTTGTGGTGACCTGAGTTTATGTATATCTTGATTTTTCATAAAATTCTGTGCCACATTATATGAACCATGTATAATTCCATGAGATTGCACAAAGCTTACAAAATATCAAAAGGTAACAGGGAAGTACAGTTGTATCAGTCTCTGTCATCACAACTTTCAGAGGGTTCCTTCAACATCTATTTGCAGGTTCAAAGGATTTTAAACCTCAAAGTGCAACTCTTTATAAAAAGCAATGGACATTCCCTTGGTTTTAGTTTACGATATTTAGAACTCAGATAATACTGAATGTTCTCACCTAAAAACTAAAAGTTTACTTGATAGATTAAATTCATTCAGAGCATTACATGCTCAGGTCCCTTGTGCAGTACAACACATGGTGCTCTGTTAGAAATGACAAAACCAACACAGAGCAAAGATTCGTATGTCTTTGCGTACAGCTCAACATTTACCTCTCCTTACCCACAAACTAACTAAAATGTAGTTGAGATTTAAAAATATAAAATAAAAATGGCTGGAGTTTTTTAATATCCTTCATGCAAAAAGGCACAGTGAAGATCGTAAATTTACATTGGAAATTTAAGATCCTTATTTTGGACACATAAAAAAACAAGCATGAGGCAGAAGTAGGGAAAAGAATATGAGTAAGCCAGTAGTTCCTATATACTTTTAATATAAGAAAAAGGCAACGATTTTGAAAGACATTTTAAAACATTCACTAAAATTCTTGATGTATAGCAAAGATTAAAGGAATTTGGTTAATATGAGCCCTGATGTTTTGAGTATGAATACGCTAACTAGTGATTAGTGGAGTACAATCACAGGGTGTGATTATTCCATTGGATGGATACTTTATATCTTCTTCTTGAAGCATTTAGTACTCGTCCCAAAATAGATGACCTGACTATGTTAACTTTGAAATTTCTGTGTTACCTATGTATTCATTGACACACTTCAGTACTTACATCAAAGAGGTATGAATTCCAGTAGCGAGGTTTATAACTAGAAAGTTTACTAGGCATGACTTTACATATATGAATTCAGATGGTGTTTGCCAAAATCCTGGTGATTTATCCCCAACTACACTAGGAATATTGTAATACCTGAAAACAATAGTACCATATCTTAAGATCCAAGTATATTTAGCACTTCAAAGATGACTTCCCAACAAGATGTGATTTTTGCACTACATCCTCCTAATTCTAGACTGCTTGTATTAAAACTTCCTTCCACATAAATCAAAGAAATCCCCAGGAGCTCTAACTTATAACTTTCTATCTAGGGAAAATGAAGATAGGATTCCTCCCTGGAGAGGTATCTAGAGTGGATGAAACCTACAAATATCATAGTCAATCACTGCTGTTCAAATCTGACAAAGAATGTTGTTTTACAGTATCTCCTGAGGGATGCAAATGAAAGATTTTGGCAGAAAATATTATTTCCAAAACTGTGTGTTCCTCTGAGTGCAAATTAAGTTAATACAATTGGTTATCACAGCAACAGATTCACTTTCACTTTTTCCACAAAACTTCTCTAAGATTCTAAGCATCATTTTCAGCTGACATACCAAACACCACCAATCTGCAGAAGCCAAATTTGCCCACACTGGCATGTGGATAATTAAATGTAAGACAGTCTCTGCCCTATAAAAAGTAGGGTATATAGATGGATGGGTGACTGCTAATTTGGGTAGCTTTAAGACAAACACAATATGTATGTTTGTGCTGAAAGTGTCATACACTTCAGAAAAGCATACAGTGGTGTGACATGTGCATCCAGATGTGAACATCTAAAATAGACTGAACCATTTTTTAATTTTTTTCCTTGAAAAGTTGATGTTTTGAAAGCTATGATTAAAGAAATATAGTTGTCAGGAGCAAAAAGCTCTAATAATAATAATGCCAAGGAGAAAAAGTAGTTTATAAAATTCACCAGGAAAAGCCAACTCTGCAAAATAGCTTTTCTGTGAATAGTAAAATGGAGTGTTGCATACAAATTTTGACCTAGTACAGTTTTATTTCAACTGTAACTACAGTAGAAAAACTACTAACAGAGCACTCCAGCATTTCAAACTCATAAACACCCTGTCCCACCATCATTTTTCTATATTATTTTTACTACTAATTCACTATTTTAAGATTCTGGTTTATTTATTCTTAATGCAGAGGTCAGGCTGTACCTAAAGAATTTGTGCCACCACTTATGGTTAACCACCTTTTTTTCTGGGAATTGAGCATGCTGACTGATAGGTATTTTGAGAAGAAATAAACGTG
This sequence comes from Mesitornis unicolor, assembly GCF_000695765.1. Classification (NCBI taxonomy): domain Eukaryota; kingdom Metazoa; phylum Chordata; class Aves; order Mesitornithiformes; family Mesitornithidae; genus Mesitornis; species Mesitornis unicolor. The sequence continues at coordinate 8,331 of NW_010169319.1, forward strand.
GAAACTGAAGTTTAGTGAGCTTAGCTGGCATGGTTGTTTCTAACTAGCCAAGTGCAACTCGAATTGAATTAGTTTTATCAAGAGTAGCTAAATAAATTAGGTTGTGAATGGTGCAGAATGCACAGGGAACGTGTGCTTGCAGGCATGCGTGCAGGCATGCACACAGTTGTGTGAAACTCAGAGGAATAGGTAGTAAGGCTGATGTTGTGGTGTGTGTCTGTTACAAACCACCCAGCCAAGAAGAAGAGATAGACGACTTATATTATAAACAACTGGAAAAGGTTTCAAGATCGCTGGCTCTCGTCCTAGTGGGGGATTTCAACCTTCCAGACATCTGCTGATCAACTTAGCTGAGAGGAAACAGTCTAGGAGGTTCCTGGAGTGTGTGGAAGACAACTTCCTCACACAACTGGTGAAGGAACCGACAAAGGAAGGCGTCCAACTCGACCTCGTGTTTGTAAATAGGGAAGGCCTTGTGGGAGA
>NW_010169320.1:0-980 GCF_000695765.1 Mesitornis unicolor
GCTCTGAGCGCGGCCGCGGGTGCGGGGGCTGCGGGGGCTGCGCATCCCGCCCCCCAACCACCCCCGGTGTATAAACGGTGCCGGTGCTGCACAGGAACGGCCGCGTCCTCGTCCTCTGTGCGTGCTCCGGTGGGGACAGGGGCGTGGGGACACCTCGTGCGTGGGGACACCAGGGACATGGGGACACCAAGGACGTGGGGACAAGGACATGGGGACACCAAGGACATGGGGACACCAGGAACATGGGGACACCAGGGACATGGGGACACCAGGGACGTGGGGACACCAAGGACATGGGGACACCAAGGACATGGGGACAGGGGCGTGGGGTCACCTCATTTATGGGGACACCAGGGACATGGGGACAAGGACATGGGGACAAGGACATGGGGACACCAAGGACGTGGGGACACCAGGGATGTGGGGACACTGAGGACATGGGGACACTTAGTGCATGGGGACAGGGGACACGGGGCTGTCCCCATGCCCAGGGTTGGGGACACGGAGCCGTCCCCGCGTGTGTCCCCGCTCCTCGTGCGTCGTTTATGTGGACATCAAGGACATGGGGACAGGGACGTTGGGACACCTCATTTATGGGGACAGGGACATGGGGACACCAAGGACATGGGGATGGGGTCGTGGGGACATCAAGGATGTGGGGACACCGAGGACATGGGGAGACCTTGTGCATGGGGACACCAAGGTCATGGGGACAAGGACATGGGGACACCAAGGACATGGGGACACCAGGGATGTGGGGACACTGAGGAGGACATGGGGACACTTGGTGCATGGGGACAGGGGACACGGGGCTGTCCCCATGCCCAGGGTTGGGGACACGGAGCCGTCCCCGCGTGTGTCCCCGCTCCTCGTGCGAGGCCCCGTTGGGGGGGGGGCGGCAGGGGAGGAAGGAAAGCGGCCGCCAGCCGGGAAGCCACCGCGGGGGGGCACAGGGGGACACAGGGGGACACGGTGACTCT
>NW_010169321.1:0-418 GCF_000695765.1 Mesitornis unicolor
CGCCTGCCGGGGCCGCGGGCTGGGAAGGGAAGAGCCTTGGTGGGGGGCTGCTGTCGCTTATCCACTGACATCTCCCTCCTCTCTCTGGTGTCCTTACTCTTCTTTCCCTCATCTCTTCTACTGGCTGTAAACCGGTTGTGGCCAAAGCCTGTGCTGGGAAGGTAGATGTCTGCAGACCGGGATGTGGCAGTTGCCTTCAGTAAGTCGGAAAACTGCCCTGAGAGGCGCCGGCGTCCCGGGGAACGCCCTTCATCCCGGTGCCCAGCGGAGGTGACAGGACAGATGTTGTGCAGCAGAGGCGAGGTTCGCTTTAAGATGTGGGTTGTGTGAAGTCTCAGTGAAGCTTTACTAAGGCTCTGGGTTGAGGCTGAAGGTGCAGGGGGGTATTGTTTAGAACACGATGTTTGCGCGTAGGGAC
>NW_010169321.1:429-1554 GCF_000695765.1 Mesitornis unicolor
ATGGCCATGTGCTGAGCCGTGACAGCCACAGCGTGCTGCCACAGCACTGCACATGCTTCTCTTAGGTGGTCCAAATAACAGCACCTTCCTCATGTTTCTGTCTTCTGTTTCCATCTCCAGCTCCGTTGAAACTATATCATAGCACGTCACATTCCATTAACTCCTTTTATGTAATGGCAAGGTGTTAAGAGTAATGATGTTAGTTAAAGAGTCAGTTTTACTCTGTAAAGAGCTGTCTCCTCTGGACCGCTGGGTATTGAGAGCCTGGGAAGTGTCTTCAGTATCTAAAGATTTACTTCTTGGTCAGTCTTAGGAAGTGGTACTTCTGGATGTTTGCTTAGTACTCAAATGAGAGCAGTACTTCAGTAGTAAATCTAAGCACTTTCTCAGTGTTGTGTTCAGTCAGGCAGGTCTGTCTTTTGAAGTCTGTCTTGACTGAGGATGTCTCTAGAATCGGTATGAATGTAATGAGCAAAATTTTATCTTGCTAGATGCTTCGAATGGCAATGGTACCTGTAGCTAAATGGCATTAAAGAACAAAATTATGGCAAATGATGCATTGCTCTCAGTAAATGCATCAGTATGTGCTTTTCCTAAGTAATCTTGAGTAATCAGGAAAAACAAAATGTATTAAAGCTAAAACCGTAGGAGGCATACAGATTGAGGGTTATCCAGCTAAAAGACTGAGGCTTTCCACCTGCTCCTGCCCCAAGTTACTACCTCAGGGGTAGATTCTTGTCCTTGCCCTGGAGTGTCCTATCATTTTACATACCTTTGCCTGCCTCCATGTAGCATTTAGATAAGAGATGCCCTAACCTGGTGCCTCTGTGTGCTGGAGGGTTGACAGGCTTTTGATTTTCCCTTGGGCTTCACTTCCTACTACTCTGCACGGAGGGGAAATGCAGACAGTGCATAACATGAAGTCTGTCGACACCTGCAACTTTAAACACGTTGAGTTACAGGTTTCAGTGGAACTCTAGCTAAGACAAAGTGTAGGAATGGGAAAGATATTTGATATAGGACCAAATTATCTTCCTCTTCTCCCTGGCTCCTGTGTGGTTGAGACAGGCCCGTAGAAGAACATAGGTCTAACATAAGTTTATAGATCATGGAAGGAGGGGCTGG
>NW_010169322.1:0-29492 GCF_000695765.1 Mesitornis unicolor
TATAAAACTGCTAATAGTTAGTAGTTAGTTGACCAATTAATACTATTCATACCACCAATGTCACACTCACTATAAACTGGGGAGTCTGGTGGGGAGAGTCATTTTTCCTCCTTCTTCTTCCCTCTTCCGTGGCTGACATCTTGAGAGGAACTTGTTACCGTCCTAACCCTGAGGCCTACTCCTCCACAATATTGGCTGAGTATAAGCCTGTGTATTTTATATTATAACTGTTATTAATATTAGACTTTATTATTATTATTAAAAATATATTTCTGTTTCAGCCCATGAATCTCCTTTCCTTTTCCTGACCACCCTCCTCGAGTAGGAAGGAGACATGGGGTGATTAAGCAACTATATAAACCACAGCAAGAACACAGGCAAATGTGAGAAAAGCCAGTTAATTCCGTGAGTTTTACGTACTAAAGCAAGAAAGAGGAGTGCTATTTGCTCTTTTCTCAATTTGGTCAGCAAGTTTAAAGTTCAACTGCTGTGACAAAGACTAGGGTCATAATCCCAACTTTGTTCCTTGTTACAAAATCCATATTATTGATAGGGAGTGTTTTGCTGGATTAGCAGCCTTGCAGTCTAGCCTACATTTTCCCATTGTTTTTGTTTATTAAATGATAACTATGCAAACTACCATCTGTATCATTCGGTGTATAAATATATTAACATTTGCCTAACAATTGAAAGTCTCTGAGTCTCATGTGGCTGATCCAAAAGTGACCTTAATTTTGAGTTTTAGTAATGAATGGAAATAAATATTTAGGTAACATATTTTTCTAAAATTAGAAATTATTAGTCTTAACATCAGCATATCAAATGCTTGGGGCATCCACCTTCCTGCACAATGGAAGTTCTGAAATGCTTTACACAGAAAGGTAATTTTTTTTTTTTACATCTCACCTGAAACACAAGATTTCAACATCCCTGAATTATGTTTACTTTTGATATTTTTGAACCATATTTCATTATTAAAATAAGCCTGTGTGTTGCATCACTGGGTTATTCATTAGCTGCGTTTTCTGGCTGGACTACATCTTTCCATGATGTACCCAAAATCCGGAGATTCCCAGGGCAAACTTTCTCAGGAAAAGAGCAGTATGGGAGGTTCATATGGAGGTGGGATGGATCTCATCTAAGAGTTTCACTAATGTACAGAAAAGAATGAGAGCTTTTGCTGATGGCACAGAGCTGGGTACATCATCAATACAGAAAAGGTCATGATTCACACAGGAGAAAACAGATGGCCATGAATATTGGTGCATAGAAAGAGGATGACAAGTTTGCTCAGAACAAGGTAAGAAATGGAGTTTTCTACTTGATTGCAGATTGGCAGAGAGTTGCCAGTGTGATAGAACTGTGGAGAAAACAAAAGTCATCCTACAGTGTATTGAGGCATTTCTAACAGAGGTTGACTTTTAATATAATGAACAAGAGTTCAGTGAGAACACACTGCAAAGGCTAAACTGGAAGTAAAATTGCAGAGGATGCCTGCTTGAGTGGCTGTGCATAGAACGTCTGTCTTATGTGTGGAGATCAAGACAATTTGTTTTTCTTAACTCAGCCGTGAGAAGACTAGGAAGATACTCATGTTCTCTGTGCATAATCCAGGGCCAAGTGGCCAGGGTACAGAAGAGCAATTTAAGCTGAGTAACCATCCTGGCACGAGAACAAATGGCTCTGAGCAAACGTGTGCTGTGAATTGGGAGAGTGCGGAAAAGCATCAGTGGGAATAATGGAAATTGGAAGCTGAAGAAACTTTAAGATGAGGCTGGTAAATATTTTAAAAGGATTAGATGATGTGACTGCCTGCTTTGGTAGCAGGGGAGGTTCATTATGGTCCTGTGTTCTGCTTCCTTTCAGCCAACATAGTCCTTCCCTGGACACCAGCCCTTGGAGGAAACGAGGGCTAAAAGAGAGTTCCTTCAGTGTGCTGGGATAAAACATCTGCCCACAGATCAATCGTGGGGGTTGTGCCAGTGGCCCGTTTGCACATTTTAAAGGATGAGGATTGTGCCTGTTGTGTCTCAGTGGAGCACCTCTAACTGGTCCCAGTCACACAGCATCTGCCACTGGTTTGCCAGAAGCTGGGTAGGAAGCTCCCATTTCATGTTCTCCATATGGCTGCTGTCTAGCAGATGACATCACCGAAATGCCCGTAGTCCTGGCTTCCCCCTTGAAAGGCAGAACGATTAGGGAAAAAATAAACCAAACCTTCGTGTTCCCCCTCAAACCTAAAAATCGCTGCAGAAGTCTTTATGGATTGTGTTAACTCAGGAGCAATGGCCCATCTTTAGGGTTCATAATTTGTTGCAAATACTTAATTGCAGCATTGTTTTCTGTGTTTTTGTTTGGGTAGGAAGCCTGCAATTCCTGTTAATGCTTTGTAACGTACTCTGTGATATGTGGTAATGCTAGGGAGAATAAAGACCAGGAAACACATGTGGCTGACAGGCAGGGCAAGTCGTTTTCCTCCTGCCAAGTAGGCTGCCTTCATATGTGTTTCTGGCAGTGAGCTGCATGACACCTCAGGTTCCCTCCCATGTCTTTCCAAAAGTAACAGAGATTTTCTTCCTTGCAAAGGAAAAATGAAATCATAACAAAAAAGTAATAAAAGCCATCATCCCAAGGCATTCAAAGGAGATTAAGACAGTTCAGGGCGTTTCTAGCACAGAATTATTTAGTTTCAGATTTTCACTGGGTGCTGTAGTTTATGTATTTTATTTTTAAGTGTTTAATTTCTTTAAGGTGGTGACCTTCAGTATGCTGAAAGCATAACTGGATGATCTTACCCAATTTTGTATAGCCCAGGTATCCTTACACAGGCATTCTGAGAATATGGTTTACTAATTAAATTCTTGTGCTGACTTTACTCTTTAACAGTGCCTGCATGGGTGCATTCTGAGGGAGCACTGGTAGTTGTCCTGCAGTGCAGAAGGAGCTGGCATCAAGGGGGATGATGGTGTCTAGGGCTCTCCTGCAGTGCAAATGCTGGGAAAGTGGGTGTCCCAAGCACACTCAAGTGACTAGACCCATCCACCTTTTTTAATATATATTATTCCAGCAGTGGCATAAATTGGCTTTCCCTTCTCTTTGATCTGAAACAACTCTAGATATTCCATCCTCTGTGAGAAAAATTCTTTTTACTTCTTTCTGTTCCCTCAGAAGGGTTTTCACCTCCCCTGTCTCTCAACATCTCTTTGTTCTTACCCTTCTGTACATTACAGACCTCTAAGGTCCTTAAAATTCTACTACACCACACAGACCCCTGGGGTCCCTGTCAGCTCTTCCTTGCGCACAGCATCTTCACAAGTTTTTGTAACTCCTTCCTCTTTATTCTCTGTGGTCTCCCCACACATCCCTATTTCCCTTATGTCTCATTCTCCTTCTACATGCTTTATGATCTCTTTGCCAGTGCAATGTAGTTCCCAGTAATGTATTTACTGCTCTTTTAATAATTTCTAAGGATTAAAGTGTAGTGAGTGGCAGGACGTGCCTAAATAGGTGATAATTCAAAGAGGAGTCCCTAATTCTCTTTTTAAAAATACAATCCAATTTGTCTTCCTTCCCAGCTTTGCCAAAACTACAAACCAGTCTGTCTTACATTTCATATATATGATCTCATGTCAGAGCAGAAGTTTTGTGGAAAATTTGAGACAAATTGAATGAGGCATTTTTGGATTCATATAGAAACCAAAACATTCTTTTAAACAGATTTTTTTTAAATATTTTTTTTTTTTTTACTTTTTGGGCTTGTCATGACTCAAAAGCAACATGGGCTGGAAAATTCCAGATCTGCCAAGACCATAGGTTTTCTCCACAGACTCTAGGTTTTCAGGTTCTTCTAGAGGCCCAGAGAGTAAAATCAGTAAAAGACGCAGTCTTTTTTGGTTGGTCATCTTTCTCCCTTCCCTGCCTGATGGAGCTGCAATGTGTACTGAAGAACAACCTTCTGTGTAATTACCCAGTACCTTGCAATTGCAGAGGGTTAGGAGCTAGGGAAGGAGCTAACTGAATTGAGCCAAGCCTGTCTGTTCAATGTCAATGTTTTTTATGGTTACTGAATGCTGGTTTTTGAATGTGTCATACTAGCACGTTATCAATAGGTGGGTTTTCAGCTTGAATTCTGAGCTGATAATACTGAATAAGTTTTTTTTTTTTTGGCTAATGAAAATTGATGTTTTTCTCCCAGCAAAATAAAAAATTCTTTCAAGATGCCTTTTTTTCTTCAATGCCAAAGCAGAGAATTAATTTTAATTTTGTTAACTGTTTTTTATTCTTAACAATGCTGCATGCAGGCAAATTTCGAAATGAAATATTTTGTGGAAAAATCAACATGCTTATGAAGAAAATGTTGAAATTGCTGGGTTTTTTTCTGTCCTCCCAAATAAATTCTGTAGACTTGCTAAATTCAGTATGAATTTATGAATAGTTTTAATTAACTCCAAATGATATTTTTCTGGGTAAATAAGTTAATTATTTACGCCAGTATCTTTGGTAGCTGCATTTTACACTTTTTTTCTCTCGTCAATGACTGGTGCCTATGACTAGTTTGGTAAAAGGTTATTAGCTAAATTGAAAAAAAACCCTATGGATGTTATAAGAACTTTGCTTGCTGATTTTGATGAGCCTGAAGAAGCCCAGCCCAGCCAGCTATGACATATTTAAAAGTTTTTATAGCTTTCCTTCCTGTATACAGCATATGTTGAATTCTCAGGGGGTGTGGGCGAATTTACCCAAGCAGTAATAAACACTGAGGAGGTGATTGGGACCTGTGTATATCCAGTTTTCCTCCATGACAGTGCTATCAATCTAAAGATTCAGAAGGCTTTGTGAGCTGTACTTGAGTTTTGCAGGTCACAGGTGCTCTCTCCCTGTATCCTTTTATGATGGATAAGTTGGCAGTAAAGGGCAATGTGATGCAGAGCTGCTAGGAGAACAGTGTGGCTATAAGGACAGAATGTGACCACAGCAGCCAGCACAGATTTCATATCCCAGCCTGGTATTTAAATTAGGTCTTGTGCTGACCTTTTGCGCAAGATTAATTTTATTATAGAAAGGGGTGACATCTCTTCCACAGAAAAACCAGCACTCCAACAATCTAAATTAAATTGAAATTTTAAAATTATTTTTCATATCTGAAGAATGAAGAATAATGTTGAAAGACTAGAGTTTAAAATAAGTAGGTGTAATAGGAAAATTAGCAAGGTAACTTAAACATCTAAAACCTCAGAAAGTTCATGATCTCAACAACCTTTAGTCTGCTTTCATCTCATTGCATATCTTCCATTTCTAGTAATGAAAAAACCCGATATAGATTTGCAGTCCCTCAGTACCTCAACAAGATGAGCCATAAGTGTTTATCATAAGTTTAAGAATAGGGATAAGGATAAGTTAATAAGTTTAAGGATAAGGATAAGGATAAGGATAAGGATAAGGATAAGGATAAGTTAAGGATTTAAGGATGTTTTATGCACTCAGCCAGAGTATGTGGACACCTATGCAATCAGAAACCATCTTCCAACTCTTGTACCTATGACAAAATCTTGACCTTTATGTTTCACATAAGGAATTAAATTCCCGGCTTCACATTTAAATTCCTCCTTCCATGTACTGAAAATATTAAAACAATTTAATCTCCTTACAATCCCCAGTGGTGCCATTTAAATCAGCTTTTCATTGGGAATTGACTACATACTTTCTGTAACATAAACTGAAATCTGGGAGTTGTAAGCTGCCAGCAAAGTATGAAGGTATGCTACATTTGCCCAGATATATAAGATACGAAAAGATTTAATATGTATTAAATTTAACAGGTGCTGTGACCCGCTGCGTAGATACACAATATACTAAGGTGTACTCCAGAGAATCCTGCATTCCCTGCTAGTTCTGCATTTCTGTCCTTTCCAGCATATTTTTATCTGTAATCTTACCTCTCATTTCTTGCAATTCAGATTAATTATATTTAAGCAATATTATCTATATTTTTATCAAGTTCCTAAATTACAGACAACGTATGCAACCTTAGCTGTGGCTTCCCTGAGGTGTTAGTTTGGGTAATTGCAGACTGTTTAGATAAGCTATAGACTTTGACAGAACAAAAGAAACTTGGATGTCACATTTCTCACCCAGTCAGAAAAGCTGTTTTTTTAATGTGCTTACTCTTCGAATCTTTAGGTGGAGAAATTACTAGGAAGTAAGTGGATGGGGAGAAAGAAAAATGGTTTTATTTTTGTGAAAACTCCTTAGACAATGGGGAATTGCTATCTTGCAGCTGGGATGCAAAGCCAAACCTGTCAAATGCTGTCATATGTGAATGATCACATTTTACTTGTGTTTCACACAGTCTTTAACATTGATGACAGATGTAAGGCAGCACAACACAGGGAATAAGACACTGAACAATTGGGACATAGGACCTCTCTTGAGCCTGCCAGCAAAGCTCAAGTGTCTATGTTAATATAAAAATTATAGGTCTTACTGGGAAGAAGTGTTTCTTGATTGTCATCTCCACAGTTTTATTTCAGTGATACAGAATCATAGAATCAGAATGGTCTGGTTTGGAAGGGACCTTAAAGATCATCCAGTCCAACCCCCTGCCATGGACAGGGACACCTTCCACTAGACCAGGTTGCTCAAAGCCCTGTCCAACCTGGCCTTGAACACTTCCAGGGAGGGGGGAACCACAACTTCCCTGGGCAACCTGTGTCAGTGTCTCACCACCCTCATAAGTCTAAATCTACCCTCTTCCAGTTTAAAACCATTACCCCTCATTCTATTGCTACTTTTCCCTGTAAAAAGTCCTGGTACTGCAGGTTCTGTCTCCCAAAGAGTGACCCTTAGTTTTTTTAATGTCTAACCCATTCAGACATTAATAAAGACACCACCCCCAACCTTGTATTCACAGTCATGTTGTATGTTTTCTGAGTATACAACACACACTCGGTCACTCCACACTCCCACATCCACCAGTTGTTTCGTAGCTCAAGGAAGCCACAGTGAGCTTTCCAGCCCAGCTTCATTGGGAATCTACTAGCTGGTGAGAGGCAGGTTTGTTTTCCCTCTTCCATCAAAGAAGGATGTTGAAACATCACTTACTGAGAAAGCTATGTGAGAGGAAAATGTCATCATCTCAGTGGGCTAACCAGAGCCATATTTTGCTCTTGGTCTGGATCAGTATTTTTAAAAGAAGAGCAAAAGTTTCCATTGATGAAGGCCTGTAGGCAGAAGGAAGGAGGCTGCTCAAAACAAAAAAGAGACACTTTTAGACATAAAGAAGCTGCATGTGGCTAAAAGCTGAAAATCAGCTTATTAAAAACAGAAGAGGGGAAACAAAAACTAAACCCCTGTAAACACAAGTCATTGATGATGTTTCCAGAGATCTTAAAGCTCAGAGGAACCACTACAGTGCTTGTAGTCTAGGCTTTTCCATAATATAGTCCAAGAAATTGCACTTGGTGGTTCCATCAACAGAATGATATATTTTGCTTTATCTCTAAATTAGCTTTTAGAAATATATTTCTCTTTTTCTTTGAAAGTCTCATCTGATGAAGAGTTGCTTAAGTGGTTTTCATGGCTATTTTAACGGACAAGAATGCATATCTTATTTTTATTCTGAAATTCTCTTCCTTCAGTTTCCAGTCATTTGATTTCCTTTTGCTTTTATCTGTCTTTTGCTGGAAATACTTTCCCCATGAACATACCCTTAAGGATTACATCACACTTAACTTACATTTGTATAAACTAACCAGTATATTTTCTTCCCATAAAGAAGACCATGTAACCGAATTTCATATGAAATGTGATGGGAATAATTTCCTTTCCAAACCTAACTTTCTACAGTTCTGTGGTGGACAGTACATCAGATGAAATGTCATTCTAAAAGTTTGGAGTGTGTCTTTGTAAAAGATATCCTAAACACCAGACAGAACTTGTTTTCATAAACTGGAAGCAAACAGGAATTAAGCGTTTTTGAAAGGTGGTTAGATCTTGCTCCATGATCAGAATGAAGTCTCAAAAACTCTTGTCTCCAGCCCAGGTAGTTGTCCAGCAGAGGACCTGGATGCAGATATGACCAGTTTGCCTGAGAGGAGAAAAATGTTGATCTGGGAATGCACATTAGATGGGGAGTGTGGAAGTGTAAAAATTCTGTCTGTTGGATGCAAAAGTAACATCCTTTGTGTGGGAATCTGGTGATATTCTGAACTTCATTGCTATATGGCTAATGTGACCTGATGAGTCTATTCACTGCTGCAACAGTCTGGTTGCGCTACCATGCAATCGCATGGAAAAAGATGTCATATATATTAGCTATGAAGAAAAAAGAAAAAAGAAAAAAGAAAAAAGAAAAAAGAAAAAAGAAAAAAGAAAAAAGAAAAAAGAAAAAAGAAAAAAGAAAAAAGAAAAAAGAAAAGAGAAAAAAGAAAAAAGAAAAAAGAAAAAAGAAAAAAGAAAAAAGAAAAAAGAAAAAAGAAAAAAGAAAAAAGAAAAAAGAAAAAAGAAAAGAAAGTTCAAGATTCTTTAGTGCTGGGTCCATGTATGTTAGCCAAGATAATTTCAGAATCAGCAACAATATTGACTGCTAGTCCACTTGGAACAGACACCTCTCACAGCCAGAGGCATGCTAGCCCAATCACATTTCAAATTTATGAAGCTTTCCTCTAGAAAAATGAGTCTTCTATAAAAATTTCTGTTAGCCTTGGTCTTTTTTAGTAAGGCATCAACTTCCATATATATAGTGGAGGTGCTAAATCTTCCAAGGGATTAGTTTAAGAGTTGAGCCACAGCAATACCATTTAGATTTTAAAAATCAATAGGGTGCATACCTTAAGGTATATGTTGTATAATAGTTTATAATTCTGGCACAAGAGGCCCAGTGTTTGAAAGCTAAATCTGATCAAATTGAGACTGGATATGAAGCACATGCATGGCTGTGGATTTAGTTAACTACTGAAGCAACTTATCTAGGGACATGGTGGATTTTCTAGTACTTGAAGACTTTAAATCAAGCCTTTAAGCATATGCGAACAATGAGTATCAGAACTGGTGTAGAGAGAAATACTGGTGTAGAGAGCTCCCATAGTTGCCGTCCCAGCTCTTTGGGAAGGGTATTATCACCCAGATTGCTGCAGTGATTGACTGCTCCTCTGTTTCCCTTTTGATAAAATTATATTAACTCCAACCAAAATGGAATTGGAAGGATATATTTTAATGCTGCAATTACTTTGACATTATATTCAAGTGAGTACTTCAGGAAAGCCTTCCTAAGGCAGAAGAAAATGTTAAAGGAGAAGTTTATTAACTAAATATCTGGATTCCTCCAGAGCAGGAAATAAGATGAAGGTGACTGCATCACTTCTTAGTTAAAAGTAGACAAACACAATATCTCTACAAGAAATCCAGATGAGGAGAAAGTTTTGTGGTTGATATTCTGTTATAACTATCAGGACCTGCATAATGTATAAATGTAGCAAGTTACAATGTAAATCTAGAGATTAATCCCCTGTCTGAGGAGTTAAGGTATCCAGTTAAGAAACTTTACTGCATTGTCATTAATTATGAAAGACTTGATAGCTGTCTTCTGGACTTGCTTTCAACAGGGATATACCAGGAAAATGTTTGTTAGCCAGTATTTTCAGTGTTCCCATTGACTATCTGACAACAGATGTTAAAGTAGGAGTAAAAATTATGGAATCATCTTTGATTGATCTTGAATATATTGATAATATTACCTAGCACAGAGACTGTCAGGAAGCTAAGAGGTTATTGGAAGAGTTACAAAAAACTGTAGGCCTCTAGAGTATTTAAGATCAAAGTCATAAAACAGAAGGATTTAGATTTTTTTCTCAGTGACTTTACTAGCCTGTGTTTGAATTATAGCATATCCTTTGTGAATCTTTTCAGTTTTGATGTAAAGCATTTTTGTAATGGAAAATCCCTCATGTCTCTCAGTCAGTAGGTTATTTCAGTATTTAATTAGAAATGCATTCTAATCCAGATTTGTAACTCTCATAGTCTTTTCTTGCTAAACTAAAGAGCTCTTTCTTATGAGATATCTCTTCCCTACATAGGTATTGGGAGGTAAAGTTCAAATCCCTTCTCAAGTGTCTGTTGGATAAACTAGGTTTGTCTTCCTTCCCCACTATACAGCAGATTTTTCTTGACCTCGTATTAGTCATTAAATTATTTTATGAACTCTTTCCAGTTTCTACCATCCTTTCATGAGTGTGGACACCAGAACTAGATCCATCACTTCAATCACAATAATACTTTAGCTGAGGGCATTAACTGTTTCACTGCCTATTTCTTTGCAGAAATTAGAAAGGTGAGAGACACACGGTTGTATAGGCAGCTTCAGGAAGCAATGCAGAAGAGCCTAAGCTCCAGACCTCCAAGGTGCCATTGGGAAAAGCCCTTCTTTTGTCACAGATGGTAGAGGTAATTTAGCGAGACCAGCTTCACTAAATCTTAGGGCTTAGTCTTAGTAAGAAGCCTCAGAGAGAACATTTCTTTGCCCATATTGTTGCTACATGCCTATCTAGCAGTGTGTAGACAGATTTTCTCAGGCAGTTGATTCAGAGAGAACCAGATTTACTCTCTGGCCATGAACCAGGTTCCTGGTTCAGGAACTTGCCTGACAGTTTTCCATGTGGGATATTATTCTGATTCATGTTTGGGCTACAGCAATAACTCAGTCCTTCCATACTATAATTTTAGGCTTTTCTAGTTTGTTTTCTTGGAAGATCTTAAAAATGCCATAAATTTTCATTGATTTAAATTCACACCAATCCAAGGAAGAAAGTAATAAGATTATTTTGAGTCTTGTTTTAATGCTACATGTGGAGTCAGTTGCAGAGAGTGAAAACTGCAGAGTTCATCATATCTCTCTACTTGATATTAGAATTATTGCAGTCTGCACTGAAGATCATCTCCTTTATCTATGTAAGTAGCCAACCTTGTTGCTACATGACTCCCTTGCTATACTACACAAATACCTAGCTATATGCTAGAAAGGAACCTCCAAGTATGTGACATAGCCCCTTGGGATATACTTGAAGACAGGGTGTTGAATGTGGCTCCTTTTTTCAGCAGAAGGGTGTTTTCCTCTGAACATTCAAAAGAAGAAGGTAGTGTGAGAATAACTGCCACAGAAGTGTAACAGAATATTTCTGGTTTGCGTATTTCTCCCTTTGGACTGTGTCCCCTTGGCTTGAGGAGAAAAGGTTCAAAAGGAGAGGATGGGGAGTTGTTTTTCAGTGTGTTTGTCTATGCTGTGGTTGTTCGTGCTATGAGAAACCTCTCAAGCAGCTCCAGCAAGAATCTTCTTTCTGCTCCCTTCCACATCCTCCTTCATTCCTTGGTCCCCCTCCATCTCCTTGCTTTCTTTCATGTGGATCAAGGCCTAGAAAATGACAAGCCTCTTGATTAATAGATACAGAAAGTCTTCTTATGTAATTTATTTGCTTTCTACACCTGACTAGAATCACTAGGTTTATCTGGAAAGGAAGATATATCGTCCTTCCTGACTCCGAGTGGCAGCAGAGAGAGCTGAGCATGTGATATCAAGCTGCGCATGGAAAGCAAACAAAACGCCATTTCTGTATTTTGTAAGCATCTCAGGTCATAAAAGTGTCAGCACGCTATATTTCTTGCTGGGATTCTCTCTGTTTTATTATCTGAGCCCTTTCCATTGTGTTGAATGTGCAAGGAGAGTCTCCAAAGCAGGCAACATCTGTTTCCCTGTCATGTTTTTGATTATCAGCTCCATATTCCTTGCAAGTCTCCTGCTCACATATTCCAATCAAACTCAATGGGGGCTTCAACAGTGAGGATACTTCCTTATCTCCCTTCCCCCAGACTCTCCATCCATCATCCTCACATGCTGGCCCACTAAATGCTGATGCAAGAGGTCTGTTCTTTACACTTGGGTAACACACTCATGACCTCTCCAATTCGTTTTGTTTGCTTAAGTCTAATTGCTGTGAGTATACCTGCCTCTTGGTCCTTAACAGGGGAGAGGGGTGAGGAAGGAGGCAGGTGAGACATCTGACTGACTTTTGGTTTGGTACCTATGAAGAACAATTTTCTAATGTTGTTTTAGATTTGTTTCCCAGTTTTCTTCCCTCAAGAGGAAGTTTCTTCCTCTCTTTCTTAGCTCCCAATTGCTAAATCAATCTCTCTATCCTTTGCCAAGAGATCTGTTTTACCATTTATGCAGGAATTTCAATCTACAGATGGGGATTCTGCCAATAAGAATCAATTAAAACAATTGTCTTTTGCCTATGGTATTGCAGTTGGATATATATTGCAGGATATCTGTCACATTTATATCTGGGATCTCAAAGAAGTAACATTGAGCTATGAGTTGTATATACAGTGATGTTTTGCATTTATATTCACAAAGTAGTTTTTCTCCTTGTGCAGAATGGCAATGAACAGTTGTAGGCTGATGCAACTAGTGTTGCAGTTAAGATACAGTGGTAGTCTTAAGAGGTGAATTGTATTTATATATTTAAAGGGTAAATTGCTGCCACCATGGGTAACTCACCCATCCATCCACAATAGAGCCACATTATGAATCTACATGGAAGAGTTTTCTAGAGTCATCCAAAAACGTTGCTGACATTCATACTCAGGCTCAAATAGAAGAAAAGTGTGTACTCCCTAGATCCTATATTGCTAGCAGTCCTGAGGTTACTGACGGATCTCTGAGGTTCCAGGCATGGCATGGCTTGCTTACACACTCCAGGTTAAACCACTTTCCAGATTTAAGGTCATAATTTTTCTACATGTGAAACTGGTCAGCACAGTTGCAACATCTGCCCTGCTGTGCCATGCATACCCTAAATGCCCCCACATCTAGGGCTGCCTAAATATGGAAATAGCCATTAAAATTACTAGCTTGCTTGGCATCTGTTTCACCAGTTTTGACACAATTTCTGGTGTTAGGAAGGGAGGGACTGCAGGCAGCGCTGGTGTGAAGGGCCTTGCATCCCATGGCTATCTAAAGAGCTTCTGGCATTCAGTGCAGCTTCTTGTTCACCTTCTGGAACTGCTGTTAGGCAAATGGAGCATTCCTAGGGCAGAGGCCCTGAAGTTCATCCTACAAGGATTCGGACACTGTAGTTGCAAAAGTTGGGTGGCAATCTGTACACAGCCTAAGCTGAAACTGAATGCTAGCTGTCCTCAAAGCCTGACAGAGCCACCAGGTTGTAGAACATGCTGGAATTTAGATCTCTGCCAGGTCCAGTGCACCAATAACATATTGGTTTGTTAACTTGAATCCAGATCGGCACAAAATGTTTTCATCAGTTTCCCTCCTGTCATATTTTTTAATATCACCAATCTTTTCCTTGGAGCTTTTGCTCTTTGTGATACAGGTCTTATCTTAGGAAATGAGATTTAGCAGTGCTACGTGGCTTGTGATGAGGTGTGTGTATGGAATGAGGCTGTTTGTACCTTACTGTCTACCCTTTCTTACTGTCTTGCCCTGGACCTAGAGGAGACCAGACTTCATATTTATGCTGATTCTTGACAGTTCCTCATGCAACTTGGTTAACAGGTGTCTGAAAGAGATTAAGGGCTCTGCGGGTCATTAACAGCACCAAACTGACTACATGCTGAAAGGCAACAGAATAAAGGAGAAGAACAAAAAGAAAGTGGGTGCTTGCAGAGTGCCTGCAAGCAACATGACTGCAAGAAACAAGATATAAGGGTGAGGAGAAGCAGGGAAAGGTGATGGATGGACACAGCTCGAGGAGCAGTCAGGTGTGGAAGACCATAGTCTTTGTTGATGGGCTCACAGAGCTAAGTGTGACTGCAAAGACAGAGGGTTGTGAGAGACTGCAATGCTAGGGCAGCTTCAAAATGAGAGTGTACTGAAGAGGAAGTAGGAATTCTTGAGAAAAGGGTGGGGAGAAGAAAGGGAGCTGTAGTAAGGTGGGTTTCTGGGCTGGGTCAGAAGAGGATGCAGGGTGTGAATAGCCTGAATAAGAATTATAGTCTGGAACAGAGAAATAAAAACAAGTGATCAGGAAGAGAAAGAAGCAACAGAAAATGAGGGAGGAGGAGATTGACAGAGTGTTGTATAGGAAAAGGAGATAGGACAGGTGAGGAGAGAAGAGAAAGAGCGTGAAGGAACACAGAAGAGGAGAGGAAGCAGGGATTACAAATAGCAGAAGCTTGCTGTCAGGGACCCAGGCACAGAGCACAGAATACCATGGCTGACGTTACTCAGCCACAGCCTTTTGCTTATGTTTCACACACCCTTTAATTTTATAGTAAGAGTCTTTCTTTTTTTTTTTTATATGAATGCTATCTTTTGTACCTACCTCAGTATGTATTTACATATATCTACAAATACCTACATATACCTACCTCAGATATGTATTTACATAATCTACTATTTCCTGGTTTTCTACACCCTATATAGATTTTTTTAGTACCATTTTTTAATTTATTGCTTACTTATGTGATTGGAGATAGCTAAAATTATTTCCTGGGCTGATTTTTCAATTATATTTCCACTACATAAAAGAGTGAATGGTCTCATTAGTCTCATTGGTATAACTTGCAATGATGTTTTGATTAGTTCACTTCAAAATTTGTATTCTGAGACTATTTTATTTAATACAATATTTTAATACGAGCATAATAATAAGCTGCAAATCTGTCATAGAGCCATCCCCCTGCTCTCCTGCAGGCATGGGGCACGGTGGGACACAGGCAGCTGTGAACTAAGCCCACTTTGTCCACAACACTGGCAGGTCACAGCTCTGCTCATGGTGAATTATGGTCCTGCCAAAGAGAGCAGTGATGTCCTTCTGGGTACAATAAAAGCAGAAACAACCATGAGCATCTGGTAAAACCACAGGGGAGGAAAAATAGCAGGAAAAATTCTTCGGCTGGATATCTGAGCACCCAAAAGCTTTTGGGAGGACACTACGCTTCTGAGGTGGGAGATGCAAAGAGGAGATTGCTGCTTGTGATATTTTAAAAGGCTGTTGAGCTAAACATTTGACAAAGAGGTTCTTGAGCATGAATTAGAGTTAAAATTGTGAAAGCAGTCATTCTCAATGTAGAAAAAAACCACATATCAAGACAGTAGCAGAAATTGAATAAGACTATAGGGAAAAATTGATCCTATTACTGTGAATTAGTGACTCAGTTTTGTTCATGAATATTTCGCATGTGCTCACCAGGAAATAAAGTCCAATAATGGTCAATGTATTACACAATATTAGAGGGGGCTTCGATTGCAAGACAGATTGACCCAAGGCCTAACTCTGCAATGGACATAAAAACAAAGGTCAAAGAGTACTGAACTTCCAAGCACAGTCTGGTCACAGCTTACTATCTGGTCCCTTATGCAATATAAGGATGCCACTGAATATAAAGTTCAGCCGTGTCTCGATCTCATCTGCTTGACCTTCCGAGTTTGCTCCCCCATGCTTTGCCATCTCTTCTGCCCTAACTGCTGTATCTAGGAACCTCCATCTTGCCCCTGCCTTCTACACCATTCCCTCACAGTGCTTCTCCCCATCAGGGGAGATGACAACCTTCCCGTGCACTGTGTGGTCCTTTCTCTGAAAAGAAGGTCCTTTCATCTTGCCTTCTACCACAGGTTTCTACACCAAGGTTGCACCATGGAGAAGTTGTAGTGATTTAACAAGGAGGTGACAGAGCGCCAGTTCTACTACCTGGGCCTGGCTGTTGTTTAATATTCAGAAGAGTTATTAGGGTAGATATAGGCTATGACTTTTTTGGCATTCAGGTTTCCCATTTCATTTGCAAATTAGTTTTTATACTTTATGCATGATTGATAACAGCAGAGACGATACTGGAAAACCTGCCAAAAGCAATTATAATGTTGTTAAAAACAAAGAAAGTGTCCCACATGTCTAATTTCTATTCTGTCTAAAAATATTTACTCCTGAGTCCTGTATGCCACTTATTTGTGGTGCAGCACTGCAATGTCTGTGATTTTTATGGTCCAGACACATCAGGAATATGAATTCAGACTGGGAGAGAAGCTGTGGCCATGCTTTGCAGTTTTGGGTGTGCCACCTTATGACCTGTGCCACCTTATGAAGAGCTCCTGGCAAGCTCTATGTACTTCATCTCTTGCCTTCTGCTGCAGCTGCTTCCCCATGATCCCACAATGTGTGCATCATTTGACTGCCTAAATCCAGTGCTGCCTTTGAGCCCCGATCCCGTGTGTCTGATCTCTCCTGCCAAGGGGTAAGTAAGCAGTGGGATCTACGTCATCGAAGCACGAAGAGAAAGTAGTTTTTGTTAGACTGAAGTTTTTAAAATAATAGTGTGCGAGACGACTGGGAAGAGGGAGCGCAGTAGGTGGATCAAGTCTGACACGGAGATCTTTGGCACAGATCCAGCAACAAATGTACCTTACAAGCCCTCCTGAGCACCCTCCTTTCTGTCCTGCACTGCAGCAAGCCAGCCACGCTGCCTCGTATTTTATCCCTTCTCTGGGTCTCCAATGCATGCATGTCACCTTCGATTTCTTCCATTCCCACTGTGTCTGGCTTCCACCTGCCTGAGGTCCGTGAGATGAATCAGAGCAGACTTGAAGCAGTTTTAGCTTTTAGAAGGCACTGGCCTGGCAGCCAGATTGGGAAATGCTGAAAGTGCTTTGCTGCTAAGGTACCACAGTGCTAGGCCGCTTTGCCCTGTCTTATTTTTAGGGCTGTGACAATAATGTTGTAACTCTAGACTCAGGCATTTGGTTTTAGTAGCACAATTTGAAATGCTTTGTCAATAACAGGCAAGCTGAAAAGTGCCTGAAAACCAGCATACAATCAATAGCTTTCCAGAAGTTTGGAGAACATGTTGCACACTGAATAATAATTCTGATGTTTCTAGCTTTTTTGTAATGAAAAAGTGGGTGAGCCTCAATTTCCTCATGTCTGCAGGCAGGAGGGTATTACCTCAGGATAATGTGAATAAAGCAGAACTGGAGAAGCCAAAGAATCAGAAAGTAGGTCACTGGGTGACAAAATGAAGTCCTACTAGAGAAAAATATAAACTAATGCATATGGGAAAAATTATCTAAAACATGTTATTTGCCAAGGGAGACATGGAAATAGGTAGGCTGAAAGAAACGTAAGTTTGAGAGAGGACAGTAAATTAGACATGAGCTTGCAATGTGTCAGTGATGCAGTTTGGGATGCGTACACAAAGGCACCACATCAAACACGATAATAAACCCCCTCTTTACACGCCTGGTGTGACCACACCTGAAAGTTTCAAGGACTTTGAAGTCAGTGGAGTTGTGCCAGTTACCACCAGCTGAGTGTCTGCCTGTTATGTTTGGTTATAACTGGGTCATTACTAGACAGTTATTGACAAATTAGAATAATCCAGTGGAAAGTAACAAAAATTATGACTGAGTTAGTAAGGTTGACACATATATTTATGCATGTAGATGTAAATGATTAAGTAAACTTTATTTGAGAAATGTTCAAACATTGGGAAAATGCCATTTATTCAAATTCCAAACAGCTGGCTGGTTTGACTGCAGCTATGATGCCCTTTAGTATATCGTCCCCAAAGACACCTGTGGAATGGTTGGTATTTGATTGAAGACATTTGCATAAGAACAAAGGTGTATTTGTGAACAAGCATGAGTATTCATTGTTAAATACAGGATGTATCTTCCTGGATGCATCCCTCTGATTGACCTGTATTTTGGCACCTCAGCAAGAGATCAGTTTTTCAGATCTGATAATCACCCACAGTTGTCATGAACTTCAATGGCAAGTGCTAAGAGCTCATCCTCTGACCTCGGTTATATAGACGTTAAATATAGATGTATACAGCTCGGTGTAGGTGTCCAGATTTGAATTGCTTAGTGGACAACAGCTGAAGTTGCCATGAAGATCCAAACATTTTCCATTTCATTATCTAAAGATACACCGACCCTGACAGCTAGTAAAGGCCATTTAATGCAATGTCCCTTGAAATGAATTCCTGAAGATGAAAGTTCCCTGTCATTCTGTATAAAACTATCCAGGACCTGATCTAGAGATCTGGAAGTCAGTGAAAATCTTTCCATTGACTTCAAAGTGTTTTGGACCATTCCTAGATAATACCACAAATTTAACTTCATTCTTTCTTTCCAGTTGGGTTGTCTGAAATTGCACAGTGTGTGATTGAATCCCTATGTCCCTTGCATAGCTTGCATGCCAGCTCTCTTTAACACCTTCTGTGAAGCTTGCGATGTTAAATGACATACTTGGTTGCTGCAGGCATGTCTTTCTAATCTGGACCCCAGCTGCTTGAGGTCTAACAGACCATTCTCAAAGGACATTGTGAGAGCAACAATTAATGTATCTAAAGAAGTCAGTTTAGCTAAGCACCTCTAAACATATGACTGGAAAAGTTATGGAGTTAATCTAGTTTTGGACACATAAGCCTCAGCAAGTGATTACAAATTGGCCTATTCATTAAGCTTGTTTAAAGTAGAGATCTTTCATGATACTAGTGATCATACTGCAGCAGAATCTCAATGCTGAAATGCCTAAACAGATAATCTGTTCACTTAACCATCAAAGTCTCAGATGACCCTCATCACATACACAGATGAATGTGAATATATGGCCAAATCTGCAGGGAGGCTTTTAATCGCAGAAAATGACAAAACTTTAAAAATATGCACTCAAAAAAGGGTGTAAAAGATAAGATTCATGTGGTGAAAACTCTTGGTTTCTGTTGTGTTCTGTTGCCACCAGATGATGCTGGAGGTTAAAACAGGGTTATTCATCATTGTATGCCATACATAGAGTAAAAATAGTGGAGCTACCTCTCTGTTGTTTCTAAAATTGTTCAGTCCCTCCACCGTGTCTCTGATGCCAACATCCTCCAACCAGGACTTAGCTACTCTTTAGATTCTGGTTTTATTTCTGGAATTATGAAATCTGCTAGTCTCATTGACATTGGGCATTACTAAAACTAAAACTTACATTCCAGGACCTGGAATTATCTATTCCAAATTAATTACATGAGTGTTTCTTAGGGAAATTTAGGGAATTTAGGCATACTTCTGGAGCTTGTCTACCTTGTGGACAGTTCTCTCAAAGGGTAAATTCACAGACACTGTTTCTCTCCATCACTGTATGATTAATCTGTGCTACCAGCCACCTCACTTGGAGATTTCTATTGTATGTGACAGTGGAAAAAGACATCACTAACTAACATTTAGCAAAAAGCAGGTACTTTCTCTGAAGTGGAATAAATCCTTTTATTCTTGTCTTGCCAGCTGACTGAAGAGTGGAAAAATAACAAAGTTGAGCAAGGCAGAGTCGAAGCCAGTGTATTCCCCATCACAGGGGCAAAGTAACAGTACGCCGTACTAATAAAACCTGTGCAGAACAAAATAAGAAAGCCCTTGTATATAGAAATACACTCCAAATACCACAATTGGTGATGGAGAGGAAATGAGATGATGGGTGAGTGGAAAGGGGGAGAGCACATCTGGCAAATCAAACAGTAACTCTCCATATCAAACAAACATGGATATCAGACTCCACTGTGCGTTTTGGAGGCTCTCAAAGGTGCTCTGACCATGTCAGACAGGTGCTTCTGTATCACTCCCAGGTAGGTGAAGCATTAAATCTGTCACAGCTTAACACTGCCTTTCTTGAATTAATCTATATCTCCTAGAGATATAGATTGATCCCTGTTGTGAGTCATGTTTTCCAACATCTTTGTGAGACTGTGTGCCCAGTCTTCTAATGCAAAATTCTCTCTCAAAGCTAATAAGAGTTATGAAATAATTATGGATTAATCTGACATGACCTGTGGTGAGCCAGGAACACCTTCCATGACTGAGGCCTTGGAGGTGGCCATGACACAAAATCATGTCTAATCTTTTGCAGAGCAGAGCAGAGGAGAAGGGGACAGACATCAGTGGAATGCACTTAAGAGAAATAGATACACACATGAAAGAAAAAGGGCTTGATATTTTAAATATTTATGGCCTTAAAAGGCATGAAAACTGATACTAGCCATTAACTAATAGACGTTCTGCCTTTGTGATGCAGCTTACCTCCCTAACTAAAACCACATCTCAGCTCTGACTTTGTCTGAAGCCAGGTGCACAGATGATTAAATTTTGGGCCAGCTATAAGGAGAGTGTCTCCATCCTGTCCTCTCCTCTAAGCACACACCATCTGTAAAATACTTATTCATCTCCTTTTGCTGAGCTGACATACTGAGCCCATATTCTTCCAGCATCAGTTGTCCTCATACTGTCAAGCTGTGGAAGTGGAAGGGATCTAGGCCTAAGGGAGCAACAGACTCTGGGAGTAGGCTTGTGCTGAATTAAGCCAGTCTTAACTGCTCTGCTCTAACCTTGATGTTGTTCATATGTGTTTTCACAAAGAAGATTTGGAACTCTAGCTGTCCATTGTTGCCAGCATGCCTTTTAATTCTGTTCACTATATTTAAATGCTATGTTGCTGTGCACCTCCTCTGTATGAATCAGAAAGAGACTGGCTTTGTATCTCCTAACATATGGATTCCTTGTAATGAGTGGAGGGTAGATTGATTAAAGCATTTTTATTTTATTTTCTGAACAGAATTTTTGAGCCCCTCTTCCTGTTTCAGAGGCCTGCTTGTAGCAGGAAATTATAAACCCAGACCCTGCCTCTTTGAGGAAAGGATAGGTGGAGAAAAGGACTTCAAATACATATGTTTTTCATAAAAAAGATAAGACAGCTACTTTGTGTGTGCTGAACATACTAGAGAGTAGGCTCCATTTTTGTTTGTTGTTTATTTTTCCTGGTTCTTCCTCTGGTCTAAGCCATAGAACCTTACAAGATCAAATATATGCAATATGTTTGACCCAAATACATACAAATATTATTCAGAACTGTATCCAAAGCTGTCACCCAGGTTTTACACTCTACCAGATGTTAAGCCGCACACGATGCATTCAAACTTCCATTTCAAGAAATTCCTCCAAAGCAGGGGACTACTGACTGGCTTACCTTTCACTCTTTCTTAATCTCCTCTGAAATACAAAAAGGCATTTTCTTCCTAATTTTCACAAGGCTTTAGGAGCTGTTTTGAGTTGAGGATGACACCTTGTTGACGTGACTCTGCCCTGTATTTCTCAGGATTGTCTCTGGGATGGTGGACTCAGGCTGCAGAGGGTACAGCCATATGGACTGAGACCTTGAGTGTGTGCACTTTGAGAAGAGCAGATAGAGAGCAGAGAAAACATCTGATGGACTCCACAGGTAAAGAGGTGAACTGTGGAGATGCAGCTTCCCACCACTGCTTGTTGAATATATCTTGCTAGGAAACAACACCCTTTACCCCACATCACCCACAGCTGGTATCTTGTAAGACACCTGAACAGTGCACAAGACCTCAGAAGGATGAGGATAGACCTCTGCTCTCTCTGCTTTACCAATACTGCATCAGTTTCCATTTCATAGGCTAGTTAGAATTTAGGATGTGCTGGGTCTAGGACAGGCCAGCTAGGAGGATATATGTAAAAATTTCTAGAAATAAGGCAAGAAAATGAAAATACTGACATAGCAGACAACTACTTTTATTCTATCAAGTGTCCTACACCGTTCTTCTGATGATATAAATGGCACATCCTGCAGGACATTGTTCCTTGATAAAAATAGAAATCCCAAGTGAAAGAACATCCTGAGAAGCAAATTGCTAAAGGTCAGCTAGCCTGCTGGTGCCTGAGGAGAGCATGGAAATCACAACCTATGCTTCACAGGTTTCTCCTAGACACAAAGTCCTTGCTTTCCTCGGCCATTTAAGAAAGCTTGTAAAGTAGAAAGCTTAAGTAGAACTACAAACATAAAAAATAATAAATAATTACATATTTATCTGCATAGTCTATATGATTACTGGTTCAGCAAGCAGATATAGGTGTAATGGACAAGTGGAACAGCAGATTATAGAAGTGTTACTTTTAGTGTGCTCTGTCAGTAAATAGGGTGATAGATTTTTTACATTATCAATTCACATGTAAATGTAACAAATGTATTCACTTTTTTGTTGTTGTTGTTCAGTAAAGGAGTTGTCAAACTTGGTTTAAACATGTTAAATGACCATTCTCCCACATGTAAAATACAGCCTAAACCTGGGACATTAGGAACAAAAATAGATCTTGGTTTTAACTAAAATTTACCCTAGGGTCTTTCTTAGAGTGTATTCTTAATTCTGCTCTGAGAAAGGCTCAGAGCCTTTCCTCTTCTCTCCAGCATGGAGCTTGGGGAAAAATGTGGAAACACTGTAAATTAATTAAGAATAATGAGATATAATAATGTTATGGTGACATTATTAGTGAGATGATTTACTATAGCTGAGATTATAATGCTTTCATTGGGGAAAGGATTGGCCTTGTTGGAGGAAAAGTAAGCAGGAGAGCAATGCAATAGCCAACAAGAAAGCAACATTTCCAACCAACCTCCAAACTAACAGGGCAACAGCCTAATTTCAGGCTTCAAAAACAGCACAGCTGGAAAAGACATTGAACAGTTGAAAAGTACATGGAGCAGAGGAAGGCAGAGAAGAGGAATGTATGGAACTGTCAGCAGGTTCTGTAGATTTTTTGCTCTGAAGAAGTAATCCTTTTCATCAGGACATCTGCTTGATGGTGGGATAGCACTGCCATCATTTCTGGAGGGAACAGGACAGGAGGTGCTGTAGGGAATCTGGACACAGCAAAGGAGTTCTGGTGTCCTTCAGAACAGCCTGAGGATTTCTTTCACAGCCACTGACACCTGCCCCAAACAGCCCCCTCACACAGAGCTTGCCTGACCTGCACAGAAAAGCATTCAGAGGGGCTGGTTTTACAGCTACTGCTGTAGACCCTTCTGGCTGATAGGTGCCAGCAGAAATGGCATGCTTGAAATCTACGCAAATGGAGAAAGAACACTGCATTTGAAAAATAAGAATTCCTGTCAGAAAACCTCATTGTAAGTTTGGCTACCTAAGGGAGAATTATTTTTTTCAATAGGATGAGAAGATTGATAAGAAATTGATTCCTCGAGCAGCTACATTTATTATTTTCTGTACATACCTCTCTTTGTAACAGAAATTCAATACCAAAAAAGCAAGCAGAATATAAAGCTTTTTCCCTCCATTATACCTCAGCTAGCATAGTATTGCATTTTCCCCTGCTACAGTAAAATAAAAGATAAAAGCAGCACTAAAGAGCTGAAAAAAAGCTGGAAATTTAATTCACAGACAAATTAGCTGCATTACATTTAATATTCCCAGTGAGGAAATGAAAAGAAATTTATTCTGTTCCTGCTCTTCACAAATTCACCAGAGGGAATGATATCCCTTAATTAAGGAAGACTGATTGCTTATTTTTTTCCCAAGCTTTCGTTTGCCCTAAAATAAAATGATGATAAATAAATGGTGCATATAAAAAAATCAAAACCACACTGGAAAAGTTGCGGCCACTTGAATTTCTCATTGTAGTAGACACTACATTCTAAAGAGTTCTTTATTAATCTAGTAGAAGAGTTGGCCAAATGGAGTAATTCATACCCTGTTTCAGTGGAGCAAATCAATTCGACCGAACAAGTTGAAACCAAATAATTCCTTCTGTTCTTTCAGGGCTGATAATTTAACACTGTGGGATATTATGAAAGTATACATATTTGACAGCCAATTTTCTTTGCATAAAGACTATGCATAAATATGAAGAAAACAGGAAGATTTGGATCAATAAGGAGATAGATGGTAAAGCAGAAGGAAGCCTAGGGCTGGAACTGCATTGGTGACATCTTGGCATGTTCGGGTTAAATTGAACAAGAAATGCAGGCTGAACAGCAGAACGGATCCTAATGTAGGCTTAACAAAGTGCGGTTGTGCCTAGACAGCTGTAAACTGCTACAATAGTTGTCATTATTTAAGGAACTAGATGTGAACTAGTAACTGTTTTTGCAGTGTTGATAAAGAATGTTTTTCTTTTCATTTATTTAAAAATGCAGAATAGAGGAGTTTGCAAGCCTATTTAGAAAGAAGGCAGCTCCGTACTGTCTACTGCGTACTTAGACTACGAAGGCACATTGAAGAGACTGAATGCAAGGGGGCCTTTGATAACATGTTAGTAAGGTAGAAAATGCCCCTTGTACTGTTGGTTTCTCCTGCCCTGATGTGTGGTATGGCACACATCCTAAACTGGTCACTCAAAGGGCTATGTTAGAAAGAGGTACATGAAAACTGCTGTACTGGTTTCGATCAAGGGTCCCTGTAGCCTGGTAGCTTCTCTGCAGCAATGGCCAAAGTAGATGCCTTTAGAAGGGTAAGAAAAGGTGAAACATGAATGATACCCTCCTAAGCTCCGAACAGATTTACCTCCAGAGATTTCCTGATCCTGATGTTTTTTCTCTAATATCCTTTTATGTAGTACACTTCCAAATATTTGCCTAGTCTCTTTTCAGACCCATGTATGTTTTTCATATCCATAACATCCTTAGGCAAAGTACTCCACAATTTTATTACTTTTATGAAAACACATTTTCCTTTGTTATTTTTTAACCTGGTTTCTGCTAGCTTCATCTTGTAGCCCCTAGTTCCTGAGTTGGAAGAGAGTGTGTCATAATGCATCATCACCACTTCGTCGAGGCTTTTGCAGAATTCTCTCATACACCTTTTCATTTCCAGACAGAAAAGCTCCAGTCTACTGAGCCATTCCTCCTACAGTAGTCATTCCATAATTTTGATCATCCTTATAGCTGCTCTTCGAATGTTTTCCAGTGCCATTATATCTTTTTTGAGATGGTAACAATAGAATTGCACACAGATTCAACGTTGGGGCTAACCATGGTCTCATACACGGGCATGATATTATTCACTGTTTTGTTGTCTGTTTTCCTAGTAGCTCCTAACTTCTGATTTACTTTTCACTTGTTCCTGAGCACTAAGCTAATGTTCTCATGGAATTATACCCACACGTTTCATTCTTTAATGGTGATCGTCAGTATGAGTTCATCAGTTCCTATGAGAAATGGCAACTTTTACTCATGTGCATTGCTTTATATTTATCTGCATTGAATTTCACCTGCCAATTTATTCATTCACTACTCAGTCATCTAAAAATCCCTCCACCATCCTTCACAGTCTGCCTTCATCTTCATTAACTTGGATATCTTTGTACCTCCAGCTAATGTCACCTGACAGCTCACACTCCTCTTCAGGTCATTTGTGAGTATGTTGAATATAGGACCCAGTACAGACCCTTGTGCAACTCCTCTGGTGACGTCCATCTGTTCTGAAACTGTTTATCTCTGTTTTTCATTTTTTTTTCAGGATATTTCCTTCTTAAGTTTGGGCTGCTTAGTGTACCTAGCAGCCTTTGGCAGGAACTTTTCAAGGCATATTCTATCTACTGTTCACCTATCTGCTGTTGATCCTTTCAGAAACAATCAAGGAAGCCTCTCCTACAGGACTCCTCTTTACACAAGTAATTTTGACTCCTTTGAAGCATTTCTTCACATATCAATGAATTCTCTACCGTGTGCTAATGATGTGTCAAGAGCAGAACTTTCCATCTCATACATGCACACTCTGGTGTCCTGGAGCTGTGCTGCTTACCTTTCCAGGCTTAAAAAATACTATAAAGCACAAGACCTGTGTTTCCCTGGATCTGCCCTTCACAAACCTGTTTTAAAGATTGGCTTCATATATGCTACCTTCTACCCTTCAGGTCCCAAGGAGGTTTCAAGTTGTAGATTGCACACTGTGATTAGTAATTTAATGTATCCAACCTTGATTTCTGCTAGGTACAATCTGGCTTCAGTAATTTGTAACTTTTCATTGTGTCTGTTTGAAACAAATCTCATCCACAATTATTTTTATTTCAGACATATTCTTTGCATTTTCCCCCTTATGAAAGCTTACCCCCGTGTACAGCAATGCAGAATGGCTTCATTGTCTCTGAGTTTTGCCTTATCGCTAGCTGGCCATACAGAGTCCATAGCAGGTTTTTAGCTCCTGACATTTTTGATGAAGGACTCAGTACTAGTTTAGATTCCATTAGCTAGTTCTCAAACTCTTTTTTAGCCTTCCTAATTAGGATTTTACTTTTAATCTGCCCAACTACACTATTCATTTCATTTTATTGGTTTGGATACAATAGGCATCTCTTTGAAAAATGCCTGCTTACTGCTAATAAACTTACTTACTTGGTTGTTTATGTGTGCTGGCCTCCTTTAATCCATTCTCTGGCCCTTTCTCAATAGGTCATACACAGCGGTGTTATGCTTCCAGTCTGGTGTTCTTCAGAATTTTCCATGTTGCTTGTTAGGATTTCTCTGTGCTGACCTTTCTAGCTTCTTTTTAACAAACCTCCTAGTTTCTGCATAGCTTTTCTTGAAGCTGAGGACAATGGCAGTGGTGTATTTGGCCTGCCGTGCTCCTGTAGAGCTGGTGAAGCTGAGTCCTCTGTGGTCATTGTCACAGAGTGGAGCTTCCACTGGAAGGACAAGAGCCAAAAAGCCAAGCACTGCATTTACTCCTGTGGGCTCTCTAACCAGCTGGTCCATGGAAAAATTTCTGACAGAGCCCAAAAATGTCATCCCTGCTTCATGTCCTGGCATGACATCTGTTGATCTACAGGAGGGTAGTTGAAGTATCCCATTACTACTGGTTTTCCTGCCCACATTGCCTCTCTGATCTTTTACAACTTATTGAATTCAAGGCATTTTGCTATCCTAGGTCAGTAACATTATCTGTCATGACTATTTTCTTCCTATTTAGACCTGGAATTTCAAGCTGTACAGACTTAAAGTTACTCGATGAGTTGGTGAGCTTGTAAATTTGATTTGATGCTGAGCTTTCAATGAGGCAGTGCACTGCCTTGCCTCTGGCACAGTTTACCTTTACCGTGCACTTTATATTCTGGATTTAGTGTCCTATTGACTGCCTTCCTCTTCTCATATTTCCAATATGCCTGGTGTATTAGATCTTACATTCTGGTTCCTCATCTTGTTTTTACATTTCAAACATTGTGAAGTGAGTGTACTGCTACTTTGGTTCTTTTATTGGCACCTTCTATAAAACCCTGTATGTTTGTTCCCCTTTCCCTGCTGCATTACTTGCATCTTATGGATTGTACTTTCCTTCAGGATTCAGAACTTTCTTTTTGTTTCTTATTGTTTTTCCTCATAAGCATACAAATGCTGAGTCTGGGCTTTTCCACACCTGTAAGCTTTCCCCAACTACTTCCTTTTTTCAGCCGGTAAGGGAATATTTTCATTTCAAAATTACTGTCTAGGGCCTTCATTTGTTAAGAAAGTCTGAGAATGTTTTCAATTTTCTGCAAGACCAAGAAATACCCTGGTAGAGAGTTAAATATGTTGGATGTTTTCAAATCAGCTGGACTTCATGAAATTCCTGCTAGCATACTGGGAGGACTGTCTGAAGCAATGCCAGAACTATTAGCTGTTATCTTTGAGGAATCGTGGACTACAGAGATAAATGTGTTGCCTCTCACTGTTTTTTAAAATAATGAAGTGGCAGGGGAAGCAATTGTGGAGCCTCCAGAAGTTAACTGCAAGGTGAGTGGCAACCAGTACAGATTTATCAAGAACAAATCATACCAAACTAATCTAATATGCCTCTGTGACAGGACCTGAGGGTAGGTCATCTCAGAAAGATGTATCTTAACTTTAGTCAGGCTTTGAACATTGTCTCATGTGAGCTTCTCAGAAGCAAGCTAAGGAAACATTGGGCACATACAATTTTTAGCAGGTGAGTGCAATATTGGTTGAAAAGTATATCCAGAGGGTAGTTCTTGATAGTTCACTGTTACTCTGAGGTTTCTATTGCTAACTTTTATTTAATCAAATGGATGACAGAATAGAGAATATATTCATTATATTTTTGTATTACATTGAACTGGGAGGGGTTGCAATTACTTCAGATGATCTCGAATGCAGTGCTGCAGCATAACAGAGAAACCTCTCAGCAGAAGGTTGCCGCATATTGATGTGCCTCAACTCAGCTGCTTCCCTGCTGTCTTAGTTAGACTTAGACTATTAGTTAGACTCTTAATGTCAGCCAGAGGACTGCCTTTGAAAGTGGGTTAATCTTTGGATCATTGGGACATTGATCTCACACTGTGGCCTCACAGCAGCAGGTCTTCTGCTTTCATGAGAGGACTCAAGTTGCACTGGGAGTGTAGACATTAACAGTAATAGACAAGACAACCTCAAAGGCATTAGTATGGTTTTACTTTCCTGAAGACATTAGTTCTGGTATTCCAGAGTCCTAAGCTCAGATTAAATACTAATTCATTCTCACATCTAAAAGAAGCCCCTCAGTTGTGGTTTTGAGTCTACATTCTCACTCAGACTGAGAGTCATGATAATCTCCTTTATTTTCTGCCATTCCATCACCATGAAATCTCAAAGCTGAGGTGGATCTTTCAGGAAAACAAACTGTTCTTGACACTGCTGTTCAAAGGCCTCCTTTATATCATATATCACATCAGGTTTTCTCTGTTTCTCTGAGGAGACATCCTGGATGTATTAGGGTGTCTCTGTTGTGTATTTGGGATGGAGTCTGTTTATGACATCTTTTTCCTCTCAACATTTTTCGCAAAAAAATGAGAGTCCTTTGTTAGGTGGTTGATCTCTGGGGTTTGAGACTTCTATTATCCTTAGCCTGACTCTTATCCTAGTTGGAAAAGAGATGAGACTACTTCTTTGTCTGAAAGAGGTGAACAGAGTTGTCTCCTTCCTTTAACTCAGGATGGAGTGTCACATCTGAAGAAATTATTAAGGAACATACTGCTGAGTAAAGAACACAAAAATACTCTTTTATCATCACAGCTGAATAAACAGGAGTATCGGCATATTCTTTCTGCTGTGTTCCAGATAAGGGCAGGAGAGGACTCAGCTGGAGGATCATGTCCAGTTTCTGGTGCTTTAATTAAGGGAGGAAGTGGAACAGCTGGAGACTCAAAGGAGAGAACTGGGGATGACCACAAGTCTAGAAAACACAGTTCATGATGCAAGGCTGAAGGAATCTGCATAACTTGATATAGAAAAGAGACAATGGAGGGGTGGCCCACCAATGGTCTTTAAATGTTTTTGATATATAAAGAGAATGGGAGTGAATATTTTTCCTTGCCCAGTATGGGTGGAAAATAGTTCAGATTATGGAGGAGGGAGATCCAGGTGAAACATCTGTAAATCTTCCATGTGTTGAGGGTAGTAGATCAATGAAACTGGTCATCTTTGGAGGATGTTGACTCTCCATGAATGGAGAGAGGCACAGATATAGCTGATTCTTATTTCAGGAAAAAGAGCGGACTGGATGGCTTCTCTGGCCTCCTCTCAGTCCTACTTTTCTGTTCTATGATGGTTATGCAATGGCAGATAAAGACTCAAACCTCACTGATTCTCAAATCATGGTCAGATAGCAGCATCACTGAAAGTTGCCAGGACTTAGCAATTGCTAAGGGAAATCCCATAGGCAAA
>NW_010169323.1:0-1298 GCF_000695765.1 Mesitornis unicolor
GGAAGGCAGCTGTGCTGCTGGCGGGGTCCTGCCCCGGGGGGCTCCGCGCTTCCCCCTCTGCCATGGATGCTCGGCCCCGGGCCAGCATCATGGTCCTAATAACGCTCGGTCCTAATAATGCTTGGTCCTAATAAAGCCCGGTCCCAATAACACCCAATCTTAATAATGCCAGCATCCTGGTCCTAATAATGCCTGATCATAGTAGCACCTGATCCTAATGACTCCTGATTCTAATAATGCCAGCATCCTGGTCCTAATAATGCCTGATCATAGTAGCATCTGATCCTAATGACTCCTGATCCTAATAATGCCAGCATCCCAGTCCTAATAATGCCTGATCCTAATGACACCAGCATCCTGGTCCAAATAATGCCCCATTCTAAAAATATTTGGTCCTAATAATGCCAACATCCTAGTCCTAATAATGTCCCATCCTAATAACACTCAATCTTAATAACGCCAGCATCCTGGTCCTAATAATGCCCCATCCTAATAACACTTGATCTTATTAATGCCAGCATCCCAGTCCTAATAATGCCAGCATCCTGGTCCTAATAACGCCTGATCCTAATAATGCCAGCATCCTGGTCCCAGTAATGCCCCATCCTAAAAACACTTGGTCCTAATAACACCAACATCCTGGTCCTAATAATGTCTGATCCTAATGACACCAGCATCCCGGTCCTAATAATCCCAGTCCTCGGGCAGCGGCCGGTGGCTGTGGCCGCCTTTGACACAGGCTGTCGCCAGGAATAGCTCCGAGACCCATTTTTTTCCCTGTATCCTTTATTCATTTCTGCGGGGCGGGAGAGGACATGGACATTTTTCAGGACGGCCTTGGATTTGGCAGGAGCAGGGGGCAGCTCGGGTCGGTCCTGTGCCCTGGTGCTGAGTGATGCTCCGGGGGTGCCTCCCATGAACCCATAGGCAAAAAAAAATCACCTAAAAGCAGCTCAGAGCCCCTAAATGTGTTTTTTAAAGGAAAGGAAGCCGGGCAAGCAGCGAGCAAAGAACAAGAACAGCACTTTTTGTTTCTTTAAATGTCATGGTTGGTTTTTTTTTTAAGCTCGGGGTTTTTTGCACTTGGGTTTGGCGAAGCTGAGAAGACTGAAGTGACAAACCAGCTGTCCCCAAGCAAACACCCACACATGGCCCCCAGCCCCCCTGGCACCCAGCAGGGATGCGGTGTCTAAGCAAAGACCCCCCCGTGCCCCTCCAACGCCAACCCCACAACCCCCTCGTGGCATCACACGGGCCTCGGTGCCTCCCGAAATTGGGGTGGAGTGGTGGTGGCAGTG